>NC_090168.1:823642-831142 GCF_017916325.1 Leishmania martiniquensis
GGCTAATTGCTGGCGCTGCCGGCACGTTGCGTACGTTTCTCATTTTAGTTTGTCTCTGGCGACTGTGAATTGGAACACAACGGGAACGCTGACGTGCTTGCATAACCCGAACATGGCAGAGGAGGCACCAGCGTGAGTTGAATGCGTCACGGAGTTGGCCATTGGTCTCAGGCGCCACGCTGACATTTCCTGAAACCAGTAATCAACGCTCTCGGGACATTGAGACAAGCGCTGCGCGGCGGCAACTGTCGCGACGCCGCAAGAGCACGGAAGCTGAGCTTTCAAGACAGCAGAGGGCCCCGTCCTCGCCCAGTTGCACACGGGCACCTGCCTGTACTTTGGATTCCTGCAGCGGCGAGTGACTGCCGTGCGCCGGGGTGAGTGCACGCGGTGCGCTGCGTGGTGCGGCGTTTGAATTGGCGTGCGCCCACACACCCGCTTGTGTCTCCTCCCCGAGCGTTTTTGCCATGAGAGAAGCCAAGCTGGCGCTGCGCCGAATACTCTACGTCAGATTCATGAACCGCTCGAAGCATAGCCTGTTGCAAGCAGTGATCTGATCACGCACAGCTCACTCGCGCTGCGCCGTTTTCCACCTGCCGGGTGTCTACCGCTGCCTCCCGCGCTCTCTCAGAATGAAACGCTATGCGCTCTCTCTGCGCAGGCCTGAGCATAAGCGCGGGCTCCTTCGTCTTCGACGCACCCATTCCTGTCAAAGGCGTGCGGGTTTCGGCGAGGGCGGAACGCCCTTTCTGCCAAAGGCTCGCAGCAGCGCATGCAGGCCTGCCATCCAGACGCACCTCCGAATGACAAGGATGTACATGGAGGGTGGATGTAGAGACCCTCCTCAATAGCGTCGTCGTCTTGAAACAGGCGCCAGGGTCCAAGGTTGCCGGTGCTGCGTGTGGACCCGCTGTCGTGCGGCAGGTGTCGTGGCGTATCACACCGAAACAAGGGACTGAGAAGCGAGAAGCGCAAGAGCGACACGCGATGCTGGGGGTTGGAAAGCCGTCCCAGCCTACCCTGCAGTGCGTGTGTGCAACTTTGGTGGCCTCTCCCCCGTCCGAACGGGTGGGCTGTGGTGAGGCGCAGGTGCTGCAAGCACGACGAGGACTCCCCTAATAATATTATCCTGGCCTACAGATTCCCATGCGGAGACTCTCCACCGCGTAGGATGAGATGCAGCGGCGTGAGGCGACGGAGCGAGACACCGCGGTACGCAGGCTGAGCAGAGGCCCTCAGAAGGCCCCAGCGGGGGGGCTGCTCGACTTCCTCCTTTGGCTCATGCAGCATGTGCCCAGAGCATCCCCCTCCTTCTACCCGCACGACAGGCGCCACCGCCTCCGCCGCGGAGCAGGATCCTGGACGCGGCCTGCCTGGATCGAGGTATACCGTCCACTCCACTGTGGCGGCGATCGCGCCGCGCATATTCGACGATAAAGAGCGAGGAAGGACCATCGGCTAATGTTACGCGCATGACCCTGATTCAGTGGCAGACGGCTCGCCCGAGACAACCCGCATTTCGCCGTACGGCATCAGGGGGGGGGCGCTGCTGCTGCTGCTGCTGCTGCTGCAAGTTGATGCACTTCCTGCTGTGTGCGCAAGGGAAAGGGCACGCCAAAAGGCAAACCATCCTCTGCCGTTCACGATGAGAAAGGGGCGACGCCTCCGCGAGGGCGGCATCCCAGTCCGGCGGATGCGCTCTGTCGAGCGGCCTGGCAGCCTCCCCCTCCTTATCCTCTGCCAAACGCCGAGCCGCTTCTGGAGGTGCCGACCTGGGGCCGAGCACCCGCGACGTGGGAAGAGGGGTGGCCAGCGGTGCAGCGCCACGGATGCCGGCGGCCAGGCTCTGTGTAGCGCTGCGTCGCCGCAAGGTGCGGCGGTGCGCAGGCTTCGTGCCATGCGCTTGGTGGGCGGAGTGTCGGCGTCACGCGGGTGCACCTCGCCCGGCCCTGGCACCGCCTGCTGGTGTGGGGCGCCCCCCTGCGCACCGCCCCGATGCGGATGCAGGCACGTGGCGGCCTGCATGGCGGGGGTGTCCACGCGGCTGCTTTGCACGAGCCGACAGGCGTGTGACAGGCCGGGGGAGGTTGAGCGGAACGGAACTCTTTATCTGCGGCAGAGCGAAGCGATGGCGAAAAAGACAAATGCGTAACGGTATGCGCAGGGGGGTCGGCGATGAGTCCGTCGAGATGATTTCTTTCGAGGAATAGGCTGCAGCGGGAAGGTATCAGATCATTGTGGTTGCTGTCCCCTGCTCCCTGGTCGCTCTCTGCGCTACACGCAGAGGAGTGATAGAGCAGTCGGGGCCCATGGCGCTATTGCGCCTTTTCTCCTCATGAAACGAGAGCGGCACGAACGTTTTCCAGGATAGTCGTTACCGCTCGAATATCTCTTATTCACTAAGCGAACTTTCCTCATTGTATCTTTTTGTTTTTTCCTGGCGCCTCCCACATGCTCACGGTGAGCAAAAAAAGTAGCGTGCAAGGGGTAATGAAGCAGATTTCATTTCGAGTGATCGACACGCTGTGCGCACAGCTTCTTCAGGAGAAGCACGACGGCGCCAGAATTGACAAGCGCATCGCAGACGGCATTCGCTGGGGCACTGTTGACAAGGACACGCTACCTCTCATCATTCAAAAGATCGCTGTGACTCGGGGAGAATGGTGTCTGGCACTACGCGTGCTGCAGAGCAGTTGTCTAGACACGCATCGTGTTCGGAGGGACGACAACATTTGGGCCATTGTGGACAAGGGTGTACCAGACAGTTCCACCAGCAAGCGTGCTGCGCATAAGGCGCTGCAGGCAATTTACGGTTCTCGACTGCGAAAGCAGTCACCGCCTCGGATCCGGTAGATGCCGGTGTATATGCTTGCCGCGCTTTGTACGACACTCATGAGGAGTAAAATGCAGTGCAATCGTCAGTCTTTTCCTTTTTTTTCCCGCTACCGATGACGTACTGCCTTTAAGCTACGACACTCGATAGCGATCGACTCTCTTAGCTGTCTGAGGCAGAGCGTGCACACGTGTGAGGGTGACCTGTGGCACTTCTCTGTTGCCGGCCTCTCTTTTTGCCCGATGATGCGACATTGCATACTCTACGAGACAGCCTCAACAACCTCGCACTCGCCTGCTTCTCAGATTGGCAGCTGCGCGAGCTCTTTCCTCTCTGTCCTTCACCGAATCGCAGGCTTCTGCACTCCCTCTTGACATCCCTCTCCTCGTGCGCTTTTTGTGTGATACCGTCTTTGCCTGCACTGCCAAGCTAACTTGAGGATCGGGGCTGCTTTCTTAGTTTCTCCCTTTCCCTGCACCTCTAATCCCTTGCGGCAGCCCTTCCGGGGGTGACCTCTTTTGCTGACCACAGCTCTTTCTTTCTCAGTCGTACAGGCACACGTAGAAAAAAATGTCGTCGTCTCTGTCGCAGTGGAAGTCGATCGCTCGCGCGCCTCTCCCTGCTTCGTACTTGCATCAAAACTTGTGCTTTCAGCTCCTTGACTGCTGCCAGACGAAGGGAAGCCCACATGAAACGGTGTCACGTGTTCGTCACAGCGAGGTGCCGGTGGTGCGTCTCTACGGGGTCACCGCCGAGGGCTTCAGCGTGCTGGTTCACTGCTACAACTACGAACCCTACTTGTGGATTGAGGCGCCGCCAAACTGGCTGCCGGTTCACTCTCAAGGGTTTATGCGGGAGCTTAACCAGCAGCTTAGCAACCAGACTCGCTTGCAAGACACCGTTGTGCGGGTGGAGGTGCACCAGCGCCGCAGTCTCATGTACTTCAAGGGGGGCCAGCTGGCGCCACATCTGAAGATTGTCGTGCAGCTGCCGCAGCACATTCCCAAGCTACGCAGCCTCCTCTCAGAGCGCGGCACCTCGTGCCCTGGGGCGTGGGATGGAGTTCGCGTCTTTCCCACATTCGAGTCGAACGTGATTTTTCCGCTGCGTTTCCTCGTCGATAACGGCATTGGCGGTAGCAACTGGCTGACGCTGACCCACGGCAAGTTCCTCTCCTGTCCAGTCAAGACGTCGGCGTGCCAGATCGAGGTGGCGTGCTCGCACGAGGATGTGCAGAATCACGAACCACTTGGGGACTACTTGTCCATCGCGCCTTTTCGCATCCTCTCCATCGATATAGAGTGTCAAGGCCGCAAGGGTCTCTTCCCTGAGCCAGAGCACGACCCTGTCATTCAGATCGCCAACCACTGCGTCGAATATGGGCGCGAGTCGGATCCTCTCACGAAGAGCATCTTCACCTTAAAGAGCTGTGCGCCGATTGCAGGGGCGCAGGTGTTCTCATACGAAACAGAGGCCGATATGTTGCTGGCATGGGCCACTTTCATGAAAGCGCTCGACCCCGACATCCTGACCGGGTACAACATCTGCAATTTCGATTTCCCATACCTGCTGAACCGTGCTACAGCCTTGAAGGCCAGCGACGCGTTTCACTACTGGGGCCGACAAATTCACGAGCGGACAGTGGCGCGCGACAAGAAGTTCCAATCGAAGCAGATGGGCAACCGCGAGTATACGGAGTTGACCCTGGAGGGACGCATCATCATGGATGCGATGGTGGTGATCCAGCGCGACTACAAGCTGCGTTCCTATTCCCTCAACTCCGTATCACAGAATTTTCTTGGGGAGCAGAAGGAGGACGTGCACCACTCTATCATCTCAGACCTGCAGTGCGGCGACGAAGAGACGCGCCGCCGCCTCGCCGTGTACTGCCTGAAGGATGCATTTCTTCCTGTGAAGCTGCTGGATCGACTCATGTGCATTGTGAATAACGTGGAGATGGCGCGGGTAACGGGCGTGCCGGTGGGTTGGCTGCTGGAGCGCGGCCAGCAAATCAAGGTCTTTTCCATGCTCTTGCGCAAGGCTCAAAAGAAGAAGCTGCTGGTGCCGACGGTCGAGTACACAGGCGGGAGCGATCGCGGCTACGAGGGCGCCACCGTCATTGACCCGATCAAAGGCTTCTACAACTGCCCCGTCGCAACACTCGACTTCGCGTCGTTATATCCGTCGATCATCATAGCGCATAACCTGTGTTACTCAACATTGGTGCGCCCGGCCGACGCGAGGCTCTACGCAGAGGACGCCCTCGATCGATCGCCCACGTCGGACGTCTTTGTGAGGAAAGACGTCTTCCCAGGCATTCTTCCCGAGGTGTTGCAGGACCTACTGGCTGCTCGAAAACATGCGCGGCAGATGATGAGGGATGTGCCTATGCACTCTCTGGAGTACAAGGTTCTGAATGGACGCCAGCTGGCACTGAAGGTTAGCGCCAACTCTGTGTACGGGTTTACAGGTGCTCAGGTGGGCAAGCTACCGTGCTTGGAGATCAGCGCCTCCGTCACGGCGTATGGCCGGCAGATGATTGACAAGACGAAAAAACTTGTCGAGGAGCTGTACCCCGGCGCGTGTGTGCTGTACGGCGATACCGACTCGGTGATGGTGAGGTGTGTCACCGACGAGAAAGCGACCGACAAGGAGCGCCTGCGGGCGGCCATGGATTTCGGCATCGAGGCGGCGGAAAAGGTGTCTAGCCACTTCCTCCAGCCCATCAAGCTCGAGTTCGAGAAGGTGTACTTC
Organism: Leishmania martiniquensis; assembly: GCF_017916325.1. Lineage (NCBI taxonomy): Eukaryota > Euglenozoa > Kinetoplastea > Trypanosomatida > Trypanosomatidae > Leishmania > Leishmania martiniquensis. Next base: position 829,230 of record NC_090168.1, read on the forward strand.
CCATACCTACTCATGAACAAGAAGCGCTACGCAGGACTGTTGTGGACGAACACGGATCGGTTCGACAAGCTGGATGCCAAGGGTATCGAGACGGTGCGCCGAGACAACTGCCCCCTTGTCGCGCGCATGGTGTCCGGTGTGCTGAATCGCATCCTTATCCACCGCTCCGTCGAGAGCGCTGTCGAGTTTGTGAAAGGTACGATCAGTGACTTGCTGCTGAACCGGCTGGACATCTCGAATCTGGTGATCACAAAGGCCTTCTCAAAGGCGGAGGACGAATACGCCGGTGCACAGGCGCACATTGCCCTTGTTGAGCGCATGCGGCATCGAGACCCCGCCTCAGCGCCGACCATTGGCGACCGCGTGGCGTATGTTATCATCAAGGCAGCAAAGGGTGCCAAGGCGTACGAGCGAAGCGAGGACCCGATTTATGTACTCGATAACAATATTCCGATCGACACACAATATTACCTCGAACATCAGCTGGCGCCGCCGATTCTACGTGTGTTTGAAGGCGTGCTGGATGACCCCAGTGTGCTCATCAAAGGAGATCACACGCGCCACATCGCTATTTCTGCGCCCAGCAAGAATGCTGGCGGATTGATGAGGTTTGTGAAGATTCAGCTGCAGTGCATCTCATGCCGTGCCGCCATCAAAGAGGGCGCGCTGTGCGACAACTGCCAAGATAGAGCGCCTGAGGTGTACGGCAAGATCGTGGCGAAGCGCAACCACTACGAGGCCATTTACTCACAAGTTTGGACCCAGTGCCAGCAGTGCCAGGGGTCATTAAATCAAGAGGTGATATGCTCTAGCCGCGACTGCCCAGTGTTCTACATGCGCAAGAAGGTCCAGAAGGATCTGTATGAGCAGCAGGTGCTTCTGGACCGTTTCGGCGTCGTGGACGACTGGTAAACAGCTGCGCTAAAAGGGTTGAGGTGAGTGGGTCGCCGCCGGAGCCTCTGCGCAGCCCTTTTCCCCCCTTTCTATCGATTTGGTTTACTTCATGTCTCCACACCCCTCCTTGCGCGGCGACGCCTCCGCGAGGGCGGCATCCCAGTCCGGCGGACGCGCTCTGTCGAGCGGCCTGGCAGCCTCCCCCTCCTTATCCTCTGCCAAACGCCGAGCCGCTTCTGGAGGTGCCGACCTGGGGCCGAGCACCCGCGACGTGGGAAGAGGGGTGGCCAGCGGTGCAGCGCCACGGATGCCGGCGGCCAGGCCCTGTGTAGCGCTGCGTCGCCGCAAGGTGCGGCGGTGCGCAGGCTTCGTGCCATGCGTTTGGTGAGCGGAGTGTCGGCGTCACGCGGGTGCACCTCGCCCGGCCCTGGCACCGCCTGCTGGTGTGGGGCGCCCCCCTGCGCACCACCCCGATGCGGATGCAGGCACGTGGCGGCCTGCATGGTGGTGGTGGGGGGCGGTGTGCGGGGCGGGTAGGGCTTTGGGGCAGGGTGGCGTGCTCGGATGGCGGGGCCGGCGCACTGCTGCGAGGGGTGTCGGTGCGGTTGTTTTGCACGAGTCGATGGGGCGTGTGGCTGCCCTAATGGGCCGAGTATGGCTCGGCTCGCTCTCAGTGGCATCGTGAAGACGCTCTCAGAACGGAGAAATGATGTCCTTCCAAACAAGTTCAGTAATAGCTCTGTGGAAGTAGGTGGGGTATCTTGGCACACGTAGGGACGACGGGGAGTGATTTCTGCAACGGGGCTCGCAGGCACAGCGTGCCACGAGGAAACTGCGTGCTGCAGTACGGCTTTCTTTTGGGCACACCTCCACTTTTTCTCGTCGCGAGATGAGTCCGCCGTGCGCTTTCCTCTCTCTGCTCGCTCAGCAAAAGGGGATACTGGGGTGTCGGCCTGAGCATACATGTCCGCCCGTGTCGATGTCGCGCCTGGACGATCTCACCTAGTGGGAGGTGGGAG
>NC_090168.1:836142-1006142 GCF_017916325.1 Leishmania martiniquensis
TCCTGGCGTATGAGGTCCAGCCAGTTGTATCCACCCAGCCTCCATTATTTCAACCAGCAGGCGTGATGGGACGGATATAAGAGTGAGCGTTGTCCTTTCGCAGAGGTCGTCCGCAGGAGAAACAGTGGCTCTGTAAGAGCCGAATACAGAAGCCGGCTTTCTCCTGCCCAGTGAGGTCCATTGCATTCGGCGGCGTAGACCATGACCGGAAGGTAGGATGCGGTCCCTCGGCTCATGAATCGCCTCATATGCCCCTCTTCCCCCGCCCTCATCTGTTGCGGACTTCGCTCTAGCGAGGACAGCAAATACCGGCTCATGTGCTCTTTTCGCTGCACCCCTGCTTTGCTTTCCCGCCTCGCAGCTGCTGTGTGTAACGTGGCGAAACGGCGGTCGGGCAGACAGCGGAGCCGAGCGAGAGGAGCTGAGTACCGTTGAGTGCGGTGGAAAGTGCCGCTGCACGCACCGACTACACACAAGCCGACGATAAGAAAAGTGACTCTCCTGAGTTCACTGAGGGCAGGGGGTGGCTTTGATCGCCTCCATGCTCTCAGCACGCAGGTGCGCAGCGACGGCACGCCTCTCCTGCGGGAGCTTGTTTGTTGAGCGCAAGCAGCGGAAGCCTTCTGCGACCGGTCCCACCGCTCAACGCTTCTTCGTTGCTGCATTCCCCCTTTACCTTTGCCGCCATGCGCCTTGTGTGAATCCGTGGTGTGCGACCACTGTATTCATCTTGTATTTCTCGGCCCGTCTCCCTTCGTTTGTGTGTCTCGCCATTTGTTCTCCCCTACTCTCATTCCACACCTCATGCTATCCATCGTGGGTGACGACACCTACGCGCTCACCAACATGGCGCTGTGCTCCACGCGGCTGCCATGCTCCTCGCTGCTGATGCACATTTATACATACAACCAAACGCATCATCTGAACGAATGACCGCCTCCCCTGCAGCTTCACGGAAGGCGAGAGCGATCACGTCAGGAGGACAGATACACAGGCAGACACGCTGGAAGCCGAGAACCTCCTTTTAGGAAACCAACAACAAAAAGAGGCCTTTCGGACCCTCATCTCCACCCTTTCTCGTCGCCGTTTCTGCCGCTACGGCTGTGCTAGTGATTTCTCGTCACTTCTTACGGTAGTCGTTGCCTCAGTACTCTCAGTGCTGCGTAGCTCTCTCTCTCGCCTCATCTGAGTCAACAGCAGAAAAAAATTCTGCTACTTGAAGATTTTCTTTGCCGAGACTTCTTTTTGATGCCTGCGCTGCTGCTTCACGAACTTCCATCATCCGCTTTTCTTTCCCCACTCCCCTCTTCTCTGTACGTGAAGTGTGGGCCTCCTCTCGTGCGCTGTTGAGTCATTCTTCTGTTCACTCGTGTGCGTCGGCGTGACTGCTGTACTTCTCATACATCTCTCTTTGTTCTCTGCGCTTTTCCGTGTCTTTTTGTTTTGATTTACCTTTCTGGTTGTTTTATTTGAACTGTGTGTGTGTGTGTGTGCGTGCTCGCTTGTAGGTCTTCCTCGTTTCGTCTCGCGAGAGGACCCAGTGGCAGGAAGTTTGTTGTGCTGCCTTTTTAAAAAAAATTTCCAAGCTTCATTTACCTATCGCGTACAAGGAGAGTAACAGGTACGGATCGGGCATGCTCAGTCCACACAAAGGGAAAGGAGGACAACTACCACTTTCACCCCGCCATTCCTGCTGAGATCGACAAGCAACGGAAGAAAAACAAGCGCGCACGCACGAACGCGTAGGTACTTCCAATCGTACCTCTATGTGCATACAGACGTGAGTGTGTGCAGGTGTACATGTACCTCGTCGCATGGTCGAACTTTGAAGCCGGTTTCGTCCCCTTGTTCCACCTGCTCATCTCTTTTTGTTTTGTCTGTCGTGACTTCACATTTTTGTCTGCGCTGCCCGCCTTTTTTTTTGCCTTTTCTTTCCCCCTTTCTCCCCCTCTCTCTCTCATTTGTGTCCCCCTCGTTGTGCTCACGTCGCCCCCCCTCCCTCCCTTTTTTTCCCTTTTTCCTTTGCCTTCATCTAACGGCCGCGTAGTACCTCTGATTTTATTTTGTCTGATCGTCTCGGTTCTGTGCCGCCGCACCTTCTCTCAGTCGGCACCTCCCCAGTGGACACTGAACACACGCATTTTCGCATTGACGTCGCCATCGTGTACATTGACGGACGGAGAGAGTTGCTCGAAGGGGCTTTGGACTGCCGCAGTAGCTGCCCAGACGGGCTGCTCCTTCCCCCTCCCCCCGCCCTCAACGCCTGGGGGTGGTGGTCTCAGGACGTTGATCGCACGCTACTCTGACTTCTGTGGGCGGAGTGTGGGTAGTCTGGTACCCTCTGCGCCTATTCAACGGCTATCTGACGGCGTGCAGGGGGCGCCGTCTATTTCAAGTTTTTTTTTCGGCTGCTCTGTGGAAGTTTTTCGAGCTCTCGTTCGGCTTATGCATTTCCTCGCTCCGCACTGACCAGTTTGTGACTCGTACCGGTCGCTGCGACAATTTTCTTTGCTACATAGGCGCCAATCATGTCCAAGGAGATGGCCGAAGCTCCAGGGGAGGATAACGGCGTGGAGAGGGCTGATGGCAAGGCGCCAAGGGCTGCTACAAAGAAGCTAATCGGTGGGCATATCGAGCTCGGTCACGTGCTCGGCGTTGGTGGGTTTGGAAAGGTTTACAACGCATACGATGTGACAAAGAAAATACATGTAGCGGTAAAAATGATCGACAAGGCGCTGGTGCGCAGCAGCGGCATTCAATCCTACGTGGAGCGCGAAATCGAAATGATGCGCAAGATGAAGAATCAACATGTCGTGCGGCTTCTTGAGGCCATCGAGACGTCCAAGGCCTACAACCTTGTCATGGAGCTGGCACCGAACGGAGAGCTTTTCGACAAAATTGTCGACTCGCAACGCTTCGACGAGGAAACGGCGCGCAATTACTTCCAGCAGCTCATCTGCGCGGTTCACTACTGCCACCGCATGGACATCGTCCACCGCGACCTGAAGGCGGAGAACTTGCTGCTTGGCGAGAACAACGTGCTGAAGGTGTGCGACTTTGGACTCTCCCGCTACACAAAGGAGGGACGCTTCAACGACCATAAGGTGCTATTCACCTCGCTCGCGGGTAGCATTGATTATCAGGCGCCGGAGGTACTCAAGGAGCGGGGGTACGAAGGAAGCTCGTGCGACATGTGGAGCTGCGGCTGTGTCCTGTTCTTCATGCTCTGCGGCTACCTCCCCTTCACCGACCGCTCAGACGGGCTCACACGCAAGCGTATTTTGAGCTGCCAGTACAACAAGACAAGCCGCTACCTCACGGAGCAGGCCGCCGATCTCATCGCTCACCTGCTAGTACCCTTCCCATCTGCACGCTATACGACCTCGGATGTGATTCGGCACCCGTGGTTCCGTATCAACCTCGATCCCAACATGTTCCCGGACGACACGGTGGAGCCAACAGTGATGAGTCCGAATGGCGCAGGCGAGTTCATTCAGCGCGCCATCACCCCTCCGGTGAGCACCGCCAGTTTTGCTGCGGCTCCGTCGCCCACAACGAGCAAGGCGGACGAAATGCACCAGGCATTTCAGAGTTGCAACATCACCGGTGACGGCTTCCTCAACAAGGAGGAGGTGCGCGACGCCCTCATAAAGCTTAACGGCGGCAATCAGGTGACGGAGCAGGAGGTGAAGGATTTCATGAGCAACTTCCAGGTGGATCAGGAGGGACGCATTACAGAGGAAGAGTTTGTGATGGGGTGGACAAAGCACCAGAACGACCTCGGCTCCAAGTACGACCTCTCCAAGATGGCGCACCTGTTCCACTATGACTTAGAAAAGGAGTTCCTTCAGGTGGTGCGCAAGGCCTTCGATTTGATTGATGCAGAGCACTCGGGTATCATCACCAAGGAGAAACTCAAGAGCCTGAACTTGGGCTTGACCGACAAGGATGCAGAGTCTGCGTTCTCCTCGATGGACACGGAACACAAGGGCATTTCCTCCCTCACTTTCGAGGGCTTCGTGGGCCTGTGCTTGAAGTACGACTTCTTTAAGAACCACCCGCTCGCCATCCGCTTACGTCGCCTAAATGCCTTCTTCGAGGTCACTGAACAGGCCGCCTTTCGCGCCTCGCTGAACACTGGTTACACGGTTGCTGGCCAGCGCGAGGTGATCAAGGCGCTTCTCCTGAGCAAGCAGGAGTCTCTGTCCACCACCTTTGAGGAGGGCGATGTGAACGGCTTTCTCTATGGCACCTTCACCCGAGACTCCCAGAAGGTGCTGGAGGTTGGCGTACGTCTGCTCCCTGCGGCAGCCGGCTACACCAAAGTGATTGCGTACCGAATTGGCGGGAAGACTATTGAGTTTCACAAGTGGTTCCTCGACCTGCGAAGACTGATGAAGGACGAACTGCTTCGCTGTGAGGAGGACACGGCAGTGAAGGGCGAGCCAGAGCTGATGTAAGTCGGTTTCGCCCTATTTTTTCTGACATTCGGTGGGGCCTTTGCTATTTGCTTTGTTTTCCTGTCGTTGCACCCCCTCCCCCTCCTGCCGTTGCAGCGCCTCCGTCGTCCGCCTCTGTTGCTTTCTGTGTGCATAGATGTACGCCGCTAGCTTATCGCCTCGCTTGCCTCTCTTCGTTTTTGTTTTTGTTTTTCGTGGTTGTTGTGAGGGCTAAGTCACTGCCGCATGGCACAGTTTTACCTCATCTGTGCAGAGCGTCTTATTCGCGTGCACCAGCTGACCCATGACGAGGGGAGGGGGGCCGCCTCAGTTGGCGTGGCATCTCTCGGGTCGAGCACCCGCAACGTGGGAAGAGGGGTGGCCAGCGGTGCAGCGCCGCGGATGCCGGCGGCCAGGCCCTGTGTAGCGCTGCGTCGCCGCAAGGTGCGGCGGTGCGCAGGCTTCGTGCCATGCGCTTGGTGAGCGGAGTGTCGGCGTCACGCGGGTGCACCTCGCCCGGCCCTGGCACCGCCTGCTGGTGTGGGGCGCCCCCCTGCGCACCACCCCGATGCGGATGCAGGCACGTGGCGGCCTGCATGGTGGTGGTGGGGGGCGGTGTGCGGGGCGGGTAGGGCTTTGGGGCAGGGTGGCGTGCTCGGATGGCGGGACCAGCGCACTGCTGCGAGGGGTGTCGGTGCGGTTGTTTTGCACGAGTCGATGGGGCGTGTGGCTGCCCTAATGGGCCGAGTATGGCTCGGCTCGCTCTCAGTGGCATCGTGAAGTCAACACCCTCAGAAAGGATTTGTTCGACGTGCCTCATTCCTTCCTTTTGCCTTGGCGTTTTTTAAAAATTATCTCTCTCGGCTGAATAGAGAGAGATGGCGAATATCGAGGCGAAGCGCATCTTTGAGTGTGACGGGAGAGGATAATGTTTGTGACTGCGGTGCCAGTTGGGGAGGGAGGGAGCCCGACGAGGTGACCGCGCGTGTGGTAATGGACGAGGGGGAAAGTGAAGCGACAAAGGGGCGAGGGAAGGGAAAGCCCCAGGCCCACTAACGCAAGACCGAAGCTTCCCCGCTCCATAGCACTCTCCCGATGGCTCGTGCATGCGGTTGGGCAGACTCGCTGCCAAGGGGCACCCAATATTCTCATTTCCAGCGCCAATGCTATCCCCCCTCCCCCAGGCAGCTCGAGCACCGTTCTCGAGCGGCGCATTTAGTTCGCCCTTATTTGCCTTTGCCTGGGTTTGTGGCCTGCGCTGTTCCTCCCGTTCTCTCCTGCTTCCTCCTCCCTCCGTCTCCCCAACCTTTGCGCTCCCCCGCCCTCTTTCTGAGTCCTTAAGGATGGTGCGCACGCACCGGCCTGTTTGGCGCTTGTGTGCGCACGTGTGCATCACTGCTGTTCTCTTCCCGCCCGCTCACACCCTCTCTAGGTGTTTCGCGCAGGGGCACTTGTTTGTCGAGTGCGCGCGTGTGGTCTGCGTCGGCGTTTTTGTCCCTTTCTTTCCTCCTCTTATCGCTCCTCTCCTGTCTGAGTGACATTCACCGCCCAATAGGGGGACGAGGCGGACAACGACAAATACGAACTGGTTGAGGGAGCCAAGAGAAGTGGACCGGTGACTATCGAGACGAGAGGCAGGGAGGGAGCGAGAGAGGGGGGGAATGGGAGTGTGCAACTCTTCCGACCCCCCCCCCCACACACAGGCATACGCACACATGAAATATTCGCTTAAACCATCACTGCTGAGCGTTTCCTTCTTTTTTTTTTGTACTCTCTCTTGATCAACTTCTGTATGTGTGTGTTTGTGTGTGTAAGTGTGCAACAGTGTGCCCACCCTCTGTCCCCCTCTTTCCTTTGACTCCTGCTCCTGCGCATCTTCCTCCTCCGTTATTACCATTATTCATCTTCCGCTTCCTTTGTTCCTTTGCTATGGCGACTCCAGGAAATAAGATCGACCCCCCCTCCCCCCCCACACACATACACACAATATGGCGGCAATGCTCATCACACACACACACACACACAGCAGTTTGGACTTTGGCGGTTCTTTTTTTTCTTTTTGGTGAAGCGATTGACGAGTCCGTGCGTCGCTCTGTCGTGATTTCTGTTGGGAGATGCTAAGCAGCTGTCCCATAACACCAACACAAGTAGCTTCTCGACGTTCTGCTCATGAGCCTGCGCAGGAGGGGAGGGGGAAACGCACATTGCTCACTCGCACTCACCTTCTTGATCTCCAAGATTGGTAGTGTTGCTGCTCTCTGCTGCTCTCCCTTTCTGCATTGCAGCGAGCTTACAGCTACCGCTCATGTTGATGACTTTGAAAAGCACTCTTCGATGCGCCTCCTGTCTGCTCTATCAAGGCGGCGCATCTGTACGCTGAGAGGTCATTGTGCCGGGGCGTGGCCCTCTCTTGGCAGCTTATCCGCCGCTTTCTCTGCCCTTTTCACAGCAAAACTATCCCAATGTCGTTTCTGTCGTAACCCTTCCCTTTTCTTCCTCCTCTCCTCCCTCCTGTCTCTCACACACGCGCACACATATACATTTACATATATATATATATATAATAGCGCACGTGTATTATCAGGAGTGTGTCTTGCCATCCTTTGATACTGACGCCTACTCCCCTCTCCTTCCTTTGGCTACGCAGGAGCGTTCTGGTGAAGACCCGCGGAGCATCATTTCGGCGACTGTTGAAGACCTGCTGCAGTCATGAGCACCGGCAGGTTTGTTTTGTCCACCAAGAGGCAGAAGTATGCGGTGGTGGCGTCGGGCAACAAAACGCTTCTGTCTCGCGATGATCTCCGCTGCATTGACCGCTTCGTGAGCAACCGCGTCGTCACGGCGACGTACGCCAGCGGCACGCAGCCGCCACCGTCGAACGGAATTCCAGCCCTTCCCTTTGAGAAGGTGAACGAGAACTGCGACAGCGTTCTGCTGCTCTCAGTGAGTGCAATCCACGAGCGTGAGAGCGCGTTGGATGTGCCGCTGCGGTTCATGGTGCCGGACGAGTATCATGCCCCGGTCCTGGAGGAGCCGCCGGCGCGACTGCCACTTGCACGGCGTATCGTGGCCCTCCTGCAGGGGGCTTCTAGTGCGACGGTGTCGTGGCGGCACACACCGCCAGTGGCGAAGGACTCCACGGTGACGGAGATCCATGCCGCAAAGGATGCGGAGGCGCGCGCGCATTCCTCGCTGCGGTCGGGCAAAAAGAGCAACGCCGCTCATCTCTTCTCCGTATCGGGGTGCTTCAGCTACAACTACGGCAACATGGAGTGGGCGGTGAAATCCTTCAAGAAAGCACTGACCATAGCAGAGGAGCTGGAGGATGCCCAATGCCTTGCATTCTGCCACAACATCTTGGGCGTCTGCTTTTACCACTTGGCGGAGTACAAGATGTCACTCCTGCATCACAAGAAACAGGAGGCACTCGGAGGCAGCTACGCTCGAGCTGTAGCCGAGATAAACATGGGTGTGAGCTACGCCGCCCTCGGCGAGCTCGAGTTTGCCCAGCAGGCGTTCAAGGACGCGTTGCTGAACGCTCGAGAAGCGGACAACTTGATGTTGCTTACCATCGCACTCGGCAACGTGGGGCTCGTGTCACTGCGTATTGGAGATATGCGTGCTGCGCAGCTCCATCTGGAGCAATGCCTGGAGCAATGCAGTATAGCAGGTGACAAGAGCGGCGCCTCCTTGTGTCTACTCCTCCTCGGCGAGGTCTACTCGCTCATCCACGACCACCAGCACGCGCTGTTCTACTACAAGCACGCCTACCGTGTCGGCGGCGAGGCCAACAACCCCGATGTGGTGAGTATGGCTCGGGTCAGTATAGGCATCGCGCAGGGCAACGCAGCGATCCGCGACTCCGTACTGAGAGAGGCAGCCATGATGGGAAAGACAAACAGCGTGCAGAGCATTGTGAACCAGCTGCCTCAGTAGAGAAAAGAGGAGGGGTGCGGTGGGCGTATGGAAGAGGAAAACGTGCAGGGCCGCTGACGCACCTAACGAAACGCCTTCCCCACACTTCCATCACCCGCACGTCGCCTTCTCTGTCACGTACACAGAAGACGGTGCGACGCGTGGCGGTGGCTGCTCACGGGGGGGGGAGGGCGGGATGGTAAAGGGTGGCGGAGTATGCGCCCATTTCCTTCTTCCTCCACTACGCGCTGTTTGTGCCGCCCCCTTCTTTCATCTTTGGCGACGCCTGAGTATGTGTATGTGCTTCGCACATCCCTTTCTTTCCCTTCTCTGCTTTTTATGTACATTATGGTGGATGGGCGGGGACATTGATAGGGCGCTGTTGTTGGCTGCTGAGCGTCCTCTCTGCCGAAGAGCTTGGATCCTGCGTATTTGCCCTGGGACAGAGTGGGTAGGAACCCGTGCGTACGTGCGAATACGCCTTGCTGTGTTGACATACATCGACGCTTCTCTGTCCCTCTCTCTGTGCGAAAAATTCGTGGAGGCTTCCGCGCGTAGGCCACTCTTCTTCAATGCCTCGGTACGCAATGCGCTCTGCTGACTACAGCTCATCTGGCACTGTGCCTCTGCACTTGATGAGCCCGCGTGTGCCGTCTCTCCTCACCCCGTCCCTGAGCCGAGGCCCTTACTCTTCTGGTTGTAGGAAACGGCATGCTCGGCTCATCGTGTGCGCAGAGGCCTCTCCTCAACACATCTTTGTAACGCAGTGGTGAAATGGAGGTGACGGGGAAGCGATGCCTGCTCTTACTTGTGAGTAGCACCAGACTGCATCGTACAGCATCCGTCTCACGCTGTTTCCTTGATGCTTATTCGCTGCGACGAAAAGCGGTAGGGCCCATCGAAAACGTGTTTGTGTGTGTGTGCGAGCCGTCGGTTTCCTCGACATGTTGTTGCACGTCTCCTTTACGTCCGCATCCATTTCTCGCACGCTTCTCTCGTCTCCCCTCCTCGATTTCGCTCGACCACGCCACCGTCGCTGGCCCTCAGCCGGCGATACAGTATTGTGGAGCTGCTTCACAGATCAATTCAGATAAAGGCGTCCGGCAGAGATGGGAGCCCCGAGGCTGACTGCGCTCATCTCTCGCTGTCGCAAGCCGATATTCACGGCTTCCGAAGATGTCGTGCAGGCCGCCGCAGCGCTGCTGGACCTTACGCTCTACCTGAACGGCCGCGAGACACGAGAGTGCATCGCGCCACTGAAGAAGTTTGCGCGGCATGACCCCGAGATTCTGCAAGCAGCACTGGACAGCACCGATGTGAGCCCACAGGCGGTAGACAGTGGACGGCGCTACGCGATTGTTTCGCGCGTCATCCCTACATCCAAGAGCGCTGTGGCAGCCGCTCTGTGGTCGCGAGTAGTCAATGTCACAACCCGTGCCTTACAGGACAATGTGTGGACCCCTTCCGACCTGCGGGTTATAATAAGCCATATTCACCGGTTCAGCGCATACGACGCAGCTTTTGTGGAGTGTGCTGCCCGGTATGCTGGTGCGGCCATTCCGTGTGCCAGCGCCGATGACCTACCAGCGCTTGTGTCGATCGTGACGTCTCTTCCTGAGTTAGCAGCGCACCCGATGAGGCTACTCGACGTTGCTGGAGAGCGCGCTGCGTCTCTCGCAGAGTCGCTTACCCCCGGAGCGGTTGGGCACATCTGCAGCCAATTAAACCGCAACCTTAGCACGAACACGAATGCTGTGATCGCGTTTCAGGAGGAGATCGGCCGGTGCGCGGAGAAGGGCGATACATTCACCGCTGTGCAGCTGTTGTGCTTCGTGGCACGGCACAAGCCTGCAGTCATCAGCAGCGAGGCGGTGTTGTGGCTGCTGGAGCGCATCACGGGCGAAGAGCTAGACGTGAGGTCGATAGAGAACCTGAGCAGTGCCGTAGTGCACTTGCCGTTTGCTGTGCGCACTGCACTGCGGCAGGAGCTGATGGAGTTTGTGGTATTCTTGTCGCTGCAGGCGCGTGAGCTTCTGCAGCAGGTGCCCGCTGCACAGGGCGGGCTGTGCGGTTGCGACGATGCTGATGCGATTCGGCACTTTGTGTCGCACGTCTTGGAGTTGAGCGTGATGCTCCGGGCCTACCCGAATCTGCAATGGCCGCCCGAGTATCTCGCTGCCGCGGACGCGTGCGCTGCCAGTGTGGGACCGCTGCAGGAAGCGCTGCTGTCTTCGGAGAGCTCGCCGGTGGGGCTCATGGTGCGCCTGTTAGAGGCTCCGACAGATGAATGCAAGCGTGTGGGCCTCGCCATGCTGCGCGAGGCGGCGAATCAGTGCCAGTCATTTCCGGCCCTTCAAACATTTCGATTCCTTCTCCTCATGGGCGACCACGGCCTGCGGGACGCGGGTACGTCCCGCTACCTGCGCGACCAGTTTTCGAAAACGGCTGCGGATGTGCCGCCTGTGCAGCTAAGCGTGGCACTGCGCTGCCTCAGCGTCGCGACGGCAGGCGGCTCGCCGAGGGGCGCGGCGACGCAGGGTGCCCGAAGCGCAAGCGAGCCCTGCGCCACTCTCGAATGCGCCGCGGGCGATGCAGACGTGGATGATGAGATAGAGCGCGATCGGCTCGATGGGTTTCTGCAGTTCTGTGTGGAGGTGTCGCGCAAGCATCTCTCGCAAGGCGCACCTATGCGCTGCGTGCTGGCGACGACTGAGGGCTTGCATCGTCTTGGCTGTCGCGATACAGCTTTCTACGCTGATGTGGCGGCGTACATCGCAGCGAAGCGCACGGCTGCGTGTGTTGAGAAAGAAAGCGCTGAAACCGCCTCGGCAGTGTACGCTGCTCTCGGAGAGGACATGCTGCGGGAGCACCCTGCGACACGCGAGTTCTTGCTGGACGTGGCGCAGCGGGGTGTGAAAGGGGAGTCCGCTATGCCGCCGACGCAATGGCTGAACCTGCATGACCCCGCGAATACTCTTACTCCCCTGACGGAGCAACAGCAGGAGGGCTGGGATATAGTGGAGGAGATGGTGCGCACCCGTTCGGACGATGTGGATGCGCTTGTTCGACTGGCGGAGAAGTATGTGAAGTTGTTACCGTTCGCGCGCCCTGATGACCACAAGTATTTCTTTGGCGTGTGCGAGGAAAAAGTGCTGAAGCAGGATAAGCTCTTGAAGAAGTGCCTGGACGCGATGGTGGACTGTGGTGTGCTGAGCCGTTTGTCTGCGCAGACGATTGCGTCGATCCTGCACAGCCTTGCTGCGATCCGCTTCGAGTACTTTGCATCCGTGAAGCGCTTTATGTCAAGCATCAGTGATGAGCAGTGGCTTTCGATGGATGCCGCGCCGCTAGTGCAGATCCTCACTGGCATGGACAAACTCTCTCTCCGCACACCGGCGGTGCTGCACCGCATCGGTGGACGTTTGGCGGAGATCTGCCGCTTCCTGACACCGCTGGACACAGCGCAGGCGATTCACGCGCTGCAGGCGCTGGGCCACAACGATGCTGTACTGCTGGCAAAGCTCACCGCCCACGCTGCGGCGTTGGCGAGACGATTCGACGAGGCCAGCATGGCAGTGCTCTTCAGCACGCCTTCCATCCACAGACTGATGAACACGCCTGAGGTGGCGCGGCCGCTTCTCCTGCAAGCGAGTGCAAAGATACAGTCTCCACACAGGCGAGAGAAGATATCGGCGTGGGTGCGCCGCTCTGGCCTGCCGCGCGAACTCATTGATGAGAGTACGAGGCGCCTTCAGGTTACAAGCGAGGATGCCAGGCCGCAGGAAGCTCGACTTCGTCTGACTTAAAAGGGCTGCAACTGTGCCGACGGATTCACACAGTGAGCGCTTGCACACACAAACGTACGTATTCACATCCTCGTCACTGCGGCTTTCGCTGTGGTGGCGCGATAGTGCCAGTGTAGGACGGCTCTTTGAGATCGCCGCACTTGCATGCCATGCCTGCTGCACCTCAAGTGCCACAGCTACACGCATTCGGCGATTTATGCGGGAGCGGAACGGCACACTTCGCCGCACCGACCCCGTCCATTTCTTTTGTCTCGCTGCACTTGCCACCACTCAACGAAAAAAGAGTCGGGACGTGCGAGACCTTGCCTGTGACTGCACTGCCATACTGCACGCTGCTTTGCCTCCCTCCCTTCACTGCCTACTGCGCAAGGGCGCGAGTCCGACGCGCTTGCACACAACGGCACCAACCACAGCGCACCGCGCCTCGACAAACTCAGCGTGCAAGCATTTTACAAAAAAAAGACCTATGCGCCACTACACATATATATATATATAGTGAGAGAGCCATACCTCATCCACAGGACATGCATAGCCGCAGCTCAGCAGCGATCCAAACACACACACACACACACCTGCGCACACTCATTTTTCTTACTTTGTGCTTCCCTCCCTCCTTAGCCAAAATGCCGGTTTTTCAGACGTGTGTCTCGACTTCGTTTAGTCATCAGAAGCGCGAGAACCTCGCGCAGGTGTACCGGGCGATCACCCGTGATGTGCTAGGCAAGCCAGAGGACCTCACAATGATGACGTTCCACGACAACGTACCTATGCATTTCTTCGGCTCGGCTGATCCAGTCGCGTACATCAAAGTGGAGGCACTGGGCGGGTACGGTCCGTCGGAGCCGGTGAGGGTGACGTCCCTCGTTACCGCGGCGGTGGCGAAGGAGTGCGGCATCCAGGCTGACCGTATATATGTGCTTTACTTCTCACCTCTGCAGTGCGGCTGGAATGGTGTAAACTTCTAAGTCGTCAGGGCCACTTCTACAGATCTGAAAATGGTGCGCCGCCTCACAGCACCGCGCTTCCGCTTTGGCAAAGATCCTCCGTGGCTCGGACGGAGCGCCCCAAACGGTGGCCACGCTGCGCCGTAGCGGCGACGTGGAGTGCGTGAAACCACCATCGCCCTTTCCCCCCAACCCCCCCCCCCCACACGTCACCACCACCACCACTTTCTACCATGCACGCAGCATGTCGGGCTTTGTGCTGCTCGGGAAACTTTCGCCCTGTCCCGCTCACACCTCGCAAGCCGAGGTGCGATTGGAGAATGTGCTTGGTGCAACTGCATGTCTTCTAGCGCCACCAAACAACGCGGTTCGAGTCTGCACAATGATGCGGATGCCGTCTAAACGCGCTACGTTGCCGCTTTGACCCGAAAGGTATGCGCACCAGGAATCACACAGGCCTCGTTTTTCGCCTTTGAGGTACCTCTCGTCCACCCTCGCCTCCGAGGTCTCGCCACCTCTTACCTGAAGGAGTGCGGGTGTGCTCGATGGGAAGAAAATGAGCATCGCATGCGGCGGCGCCCTACCGCGGCGCCACCGAGCCTCTCCTTTCCTCTACGCCCATCCTCCCTCCTCGCTCCGCCCCCGACGACGACGACAGTTTCGCCATCACAAATTGCATCCACTAAAACACCTTTCGCCTTTCTGAGAAAATGCCGTTTCTGCAGACGACCATCTCGATGCCGCTGGATGACCAGAAGCGCGCCAGCCTTTCGCAGGCGTACCGCACGCTCTGCTCCGAGGAACTTGGCAAGCCTGAGGACTTTGTGATGACAGCGTTCAGTGACAACGTCCCGATCGTGTTCCAAGGCTCTGCGGACCCCGCTGCATGTGTACGCGTCGAGATATGGGGTAACTACACGTCCTCGCAGCCAAAAAAGATGACACCGAAGATCACCACGGCCATCACGAAGGAGTGCGGCATCCCGGCTGACCGTATCTACGTGCTTTACTATAGCACGCAGCACTGCGGCTGGAGCGGTGCTAACTTCTAAGTGTTGGCATCGCACGGTGTGCCGGCCGCCCGTGAAAAGGGCGACACCAAGTCCCTCTCGATTCATTTGTTTTCATATCCAATCCAAAGCTCAGCATCGAAAAGAGCAGTTTCTTCGCGTCCTCCATCGAGTATTTCTCTCCTCTTTGAGCGTGTCCATTTCTTCGGCCGCAGATGAAGATTTCCATCCCGCTCAACTTCTCCCCCTTAACGGCCTGTCACACGCCCCATCGACTCGTGCAAAACAACCGCACCGACACCCCTCGCAGCAGTGCGCTGGTCCCGCCATCCGAGCACGCCACCCTGCCCCAAAGCCCTACCCGCCCCGCACACCGCCCCCCACCACCACCATGCAGGCCGCCACGTGCCTGCATCCGCATCGGGGTGGTGCGCAGGGGGGCGCCCCACACCAGCAGGCGGTGCCAGGGCCGGGCGAGGTGCACCCGCGTGACGCCGACACTCCGCTCACCAAGCGCATGGCACGAAGCCTGCGCACCGCCGCACCTTGCGGCGACGCAGCGCTACACAGGGCCTGGCCGCCGGCATCCGCGGCGCTGCACCGCTGGCCACCCCTCTTCCCACGTTGCGGGTGCTCGACCCCAGGTCGGCACCTCCAGAAGCGGCTCGGCGTTTGGCAGAGGATAAGGAGGGGGAGGCTGCCAGGCCGCTCGACAGAGCGCATCCGCCGGACTGGGATGCCGCCCTCGCGGAGGCGTCCCTCCATCGTCTGCGTGCGGGGCGCCAAAAAAAGGAGCCGCGCGTCGAGCGGGGATATGGGCCGTTCCTTCTATTTTCCCCCTTCCCCCCTCCCTGCGTTAGCCGGCAGTGCTGCCCCCTCCTCTCGGCCGCCAGGCCCTCAGGGACCTCGTCGGTCCCTGAGGGCCGATGCCTGGGCCAGCGCGTAAGGCCCTCCTTTGGCGGCCAGCCTACCGTAGCACCCGCCGGTGGCGTGGGGAAAGCAGGTGGGCCGCCGCCACCGCAGGGCTTCCAAGGAGGGCGCCGAGGTTCCCCGCCTTTCTTTCTCCGGTCGGCGCGTGTGGCTTGGCCCCGGCGCCGAGGACGGTGGAGAGGTAAAGGTGCCCGTGGGATGGGAGCAGCACTGCAACGGATTCAAAGGCGATCGCAAAGAGCCGGCATGCAACGCACGGAAGTCGCTCGCCGACAATAAGCGCCTTTTGATCTGCGGTGGGAAGAACTGGGGGGGCGGTGTGGGAGAGTACTTGCGTTTGCAAGTGCTCGAGCAGCTTCTGCTCCGCGTGGCAGCCCTTCTCCCCAGTCACCAGTACAAACTCAGCAATCTGAAACACTCCTGCAACACCCCAGCCAGCGACGGCTGCCTGGAGACTTTCTTGCGTGAGTGTTTCGTTGTTCGTAGCAACGTAGCAGCGCCGAAGGGCGCCGATGCCCCCGGGGGGCGATGGGGAGCGTGGCAGCTCGGTTGCCGTGTCGGCAAGCGCAATGGGCCCATCCTTCGGCATGAGCATCACCTGCACTTCGTCTGCATTGTGCAGACTGTGATGACACTGGAGATAGTTGTGTAAGGGATGGACAAGCGCGCGCACAAGGTTGGAAAGGTAGCGGTCCAGCATGAAGGGCGATGAGAAACGATCGTGCGGCCTCGTGACCCGCTGGTACAGAGCTGGATGCCGAGTAGTTTTGAGGTCAGACGTCTTCATGGTGCCGTGCCGGAGGACGAGCTCGTTGATATTCGCGGTGCCCGCCAGGTCGTAGCGATCGAACGACATGCCATCTGTGCCTCTTTGGCGTTGCGCCTTTGTGTGCTGTGGATCCCATCCGTGGTTTGCAGCGCTCGCACTCCACACAGCGCCCAAGGTATCCCTGGTATCAGCTGCATCACGCCCCGGCGCCGTGCCGCAGAGAGGCAACTCAGTCGCTGCTGCCTTTAGGACCCTTTCCTTCAGTGCAGAGTTAGAACGTGCAACCGTAGACTTCTGCGGTTTCGGCTTGCTCTTCACGCGCCCACGTAGCTCTTTCCGCGGCAGTGAGGCCCGCCCTCTTCGTGTCATAGCTGACAAGTGCACAAGTGCCCCTCGCGTTCTGCGGAAGATCCGTGAGGGCATAAGAAGTGAAAAGGGGGAGGGGGAAGGGGCGGATAGCGGACAATGGCAGAGGTGTGTGCATTCCACGAGCGAGTTGACGTAGGAGAAGGGACTGCACGCTTGTCCTGGGTGACGTGCACGCCACGTCTCATTTATGGGTCGTGGCTGATGGACAGCTCCCCGCATCATACGGTAAGGGCGCGAGCGGGGTGAGGTGGGGAGGGGGAACTGATGCTGAGCAAAGGTGCTTTCATGAAGCAGTGGACGCTCAGATGGAGCCTAAGTTGTCCTCGCTCTTCCGCTAACTTGCCTAGGGGGGGGGCTGGCCTTGCACAGTGGAGGGGGACTGGGAGCGGAGGCACATCTCGCGAGGGTTTCCATGCCGAGTACGGGACTCATACGTGCTCGCAAGCCCAACCAAACAGTTGGGCGCGAACGCCCGCGCGCCCTGCCCTCTCCCTCCGCTTCAGCGAAATACCACAATTCACCCTCTTGTGTGTGTTCGAGGCCTTCGCCTATGCACAAATCCGCATACGTCTGTTCGTGTGTGTGCGGGAGGCCCCACCCCACACACGAACAGACGGCAGCAACGCACAGCGATAAAAGGGCAAGCGCGCTGAGGCAAGAGGCCGGCTTCGAGCCAAAGAGGGCGTGTGGGCGGAGGACAAGTATCCAAAAGGATTTGGCGCACACATGTGAGGGAGCACCGAATGGGGAGCGGTACGAGAGAGGAAGAAGTGATGGTGAAAAGCAGAAGTGTAGGGAAGAGCCTCGTGCATAGCGGAGGAAGAAGCCGAGGCGAAGCAACAACAGCATGAATAAAGGGGGCGAGTGGGTGAGTGCGATGGGCAGGACTCGTGTGCGCTGATTCGCATCTTGTGCGGGGGGGGGGAAGGTGCCCATGGAGCTCGGGATGCACACATGCACACCCCACACCAGGTGGGCCGCGTTCTTGCCGAAGCTCTCGCTGGCACGCCGGCGACCTCAACACGTCAGCCACGTGCTACGGCCATGCTCGCGCTCAAGTCGCAGCGGAGGTGCAGTACGGCAGCATCCACCATCTTGAGGTCCGAAAAATACGATGGAATAGCGGCGAAAAATGAGGCAGCAAGAGATCATGCTCAGGTTGCCCTGAGGCGCAGAGTCGGTGATCTTCTCGCTCACTTTGCTGGCATCCTCATGCTACGAAGCGCCGATCTTGAAACCGCTGATGCGTCCGACGGCCATGCGCTGCAGAGTGTCGGCCACTCTCTCTTCAACGAAATCAAAGCCGTTAGGGGCCTCGTGGTACATGCCAGCTGCCATTCCTTCTTCGGGCTCCGAGCTAATCTCGTCGCACCTGATGCTGCCCGGGAATCCAGCCTGCTCCAGTGTCCTGCAAATACCCGCGACGACGTCGATTGGTGCAGCTCGCTGATGAGCACAGCAGCAGTTAGTCCGCCGACGTTTACGGTCAGGCACTTGTGGGCGAGCTCGGGTGTGGGCCGGCCCACCCCCAGCGGGCACATTCTGGTACTCGCCTTAGCTGCCGGACCCTTACATCACCACTGCGGTGCCTACAGCGATGCAGACGACCTCGCCGAGCGCTTTAAGGGTAAACGTTCACGGTACGGGGTACTGTGGAGCCGTACGAGTTTTGAATCAAGGTGGTGCCTGTCACGCTGACACTGTTTTGGTGGTTGCAGGCGATGGTGCGGCAACGCTCCAGGTGGTTGGGCGCCGAGCAAGATACGATTCTGGCGGCCTTTCAGAAGGCCCTGCCTTTTTTGACGATGTTCCGCGGACCCGGCATCTTGCGAAGTAAAGGGCGCAGAACGAGGCGCGTGGGAGGAGGGGGCGGAGTGGATACTGAGGGCAAAGGAACAGACTTGGCAAAGCACGACGACTGATGCACTGAGTGGAGCAGGAAAAGAATACTCGTTAATGTGGAACGCAGGCGCCTGAGCATCAATGGGCAGCGAGGGAAAAGGGATAGCCGACGGGGCTAGGTGAACGGTATGGGAAGCATGATCCATCGAGACCAATGGAAAGGGGGGGGGGAAGGGAAAGGTATGCAGCGGAAGAGATGCGCGAAAGGGCATGCGCGTGCAATGATGAGGTGTAATGCTAACAACAAGGGTGAAGGGGCCAAAGCAGTAATGCGGTCAGCTACCAGTGGCCTGCTTCGTCACAGCTGATCGAGATGGTGGTGGGAGACGCCGTACGGCAGCAGCACAACATAAATCGTCTTGTAAGGACGAGTACTGTGTGCTGATTTCATACGCCGACGGAAAGAAGCTCCTCTATGATCAGGCAAACGCGCAGGCGCCTTGCATTGCGGTTTTGTTTTCTTTGAGAGGGGGTGGGTGGGAAGAGTGCTCAAAGCTCATCCTTTCCGCATCACCCATCCCCCCTCCTGTGCGAGCTGTGGCGTACTTCTATTTCGACACCTCTGCCGAGTGTGACCTTGGCCTTCTGGGGAGGGAAGCAGACCTCCCTCAGAGATATGTGCACGCAACGGCACCGTGTCGTGGACACGGGCAACGAAAGGAATAACGGCGAGAAAGAAAAAGGGAGATGTGTGTGTGTGTCGGCGAGAGAGAATCAGAAGGGCGGATGCTCGTACGCGTTGTCTTAATCGCACATGTACACACATGCGCAACGCACAGCCTAAACAAAAATTAGGCATACGAAATCACACAAAGCCACCGGCGAACATCACGCAGCCGGTGGGCCCAAGAGTACGGGAGGCAGGAACAAGGAGTGAAGAGTGGGGCTGTGGAGAAAGGAGGTACAGCGGCGTATTCACTTTACCTCGTTTGCTCTAGCCGGCGTGTTGAGACGATGACTGCGTGCTTCCCTGTTCCCCAGAACCCGAGTCCGTCTCGGCGTCGCTATCCTCCTCCTCCTCCTCCCATTCCTCAAACTCGTCGTCGTCATCTTCCTCGAGCTCACCGTTGTTGGTCTCTGTTGAGTCGTCCGTGTCGTAGTCCTCATCCTCTATCGACCAATGCTCCATTTCCTCTTCCTCGTCATCGGCGCCCATCGTGCTGTCCTGCTCCTCCTGCGCGGCGGGCGAGGCAAAAGCGCCGTGATCGGGGTACGGGCCAGCGGAAAGGCTGAAGAGTCGAATAACGGAGTCGATGTCTTGGTCGAGAATGGCGGCGCAGTAGCGGTCAGAGGGGTCTACAGCGAAAGACTTGAAGGAAGGACGCACCTCCTCGGAGAAGACGCTGTCGAGGGTGTAGCTGTCTACTGCCGAGACGATGGGGAGGTGCGTGCCGGAGATACGAGAGGCCTCGCGGAAGCTGTACAATACTCGGCCCGGCTTTGAGCAGTGAAAGCTGGTCGCCTTCTGAAATGTCGGGACCGTCTGCATCATGCGCCATGTTCGCATGTCCCAGACTTTTTCGTCAATGATGACAAGAGGCAGTTTGGGGTGAAAGACGCTCGCGAAGGACTCCGTGATTCGGTCGAAGCGGAAGATCGGCTTCTCGGGCATTCGCAGGTCCCACAGGATGGCGTCGTTGAGCACCAGCTGCGAGGTGCAGTCGAAGAGAGCCACGTTCGACATGTTCTCGCCAGTCCAGATCGGGTCTGATAAGGTGCGCAGCTCCACTCCGGTGACGAGGTCGTGCACGCGGCAGGCGTGCTCCTCCTCACATGTGACGACGGCGAGTCGATTGTCACGCGAAAAACGCAGCGTGCGGCATTCCATCAGCTCCTGCTGCGCCACTGGCAGGAGGTTGCGACGCATCACGTGAGCCTTGTGCGAATCATTGACGGCTGCGATGAGGCTGCCATCGTCCGAGACTACGAGTGTTGAGATAGCCTCATTCTCAAAGACCAGGTGCTGCTCAAGCAGCTTCTCGTCCGGCGTTTCCTCAGGGAAGGTGTCGAAGAGGGCAATCGAGCCCTCAGAGGTGCCAATCACGATAGAGTCACCACCGTCGCAGAACGACACGCTCTCCCCTTGCAGCTCCTCTCCACTCCCCGTGATGTCGAACATGAATGCCGGGTAGCGGTACGTGAGCCAATTCGCACTTGTTTGCGCGCGCAGCGTAAGTTTGCCTCCGCAGCGACGCCGCAGCAGACGGTTGAACTCGTTCCGCGTGTCATCCAGCGGGATGGGCAGCGGCAGATACACGTGCTTCTTCGTTAGATCGAACTGCGGAAGGGTTTCGATGGGATTCGGGCAGCGTTCCTGTTGTTGGCGCAGGTACGATCGTATAACTCCGTCCAGCGAAGGTGTCGGCCCCTTGGAGGCCGCATCGCTGATCGACATCGATGTGGCAGTGGCGCCGTCAGCGTGTGATGTGCCTGTGGTGGTGAACGATTTGATGCCACTCTCGCTCCGCAGCGCTGCGGCAGCGGCGACGAGACCTTCGCTGTCCAAGTGCTCTGCAATAAGCTGGAGTAGCGACTCTTTAGAGTAGTCTACCACCGCACGACCAATAATAGCTTGTCGCTGTTCCATCTCCAGCGGATCGACAGCGTGCACCTTGACAACATCGGCCTGGCTCACGCCACCAAAGGCGCTGGGCATGAATGACTTGAGGTTGTCCATGAAGTGCCCAGCCGGGCCAAGCTCTGTTGGCAGCTTGCGGGCCCCGACGACGGAGATGAACTCGCGTTGCACATCGCTGTACTGAGCGGAGAGGTCCTGCACCAGCGTTCGTATGTTGAGAGCTTCGAAAAGAGCCGCTGTATCGCTGTATCGCCGAAGCACCGCCATCAATTGCACCGCCCGCGCCACCACTGGGAAGTAGCTAAGCTTTGCAGACATGGAGGCATCCTTTCGGATTTTAAGCACCTCCAAGAGCGCTCGCACACCGTCACTCGCGCGAAAGGCGCCGCAGGCGTTATTGAAGTTGGCAACAGCACTTTCATCCGCCACATCTGCTGGCGGATTAGTGATGTGAATGAGAATCTGAAGGGCAGCCACCACACATGGGAGAAGATGCCCCTCACGGGAGGTGTTACGGTTATTGTAGGACACTGCAAGATCGTTGACAATAGCCAGAAGCTGCGCTATTCCAGAGTCGTGGGAGCGCACTTCAGCTATTAGCGGTCGCACATAAGGAATAACGGTCAGTGCGCACAGTGCCTGCAGCGACGCGATGAGAAGGTCCCACCGACTTTGAACAAAGAAGAAGCTGGCACAGCGTAGAAGAAGCGTGTGCATTCCTTTATCCACGAGCTGTTGGATGGTACCAAGCCGTTCTGCTGTCAACAGACTATGCACGTTCTCGGCTGACACTCCAGGCAGCCCGGGCGACGGCGCAGCGAGGAAGCCAAGGATTGCGTCGACCGTTGGCGGATCCCGAGGCAGGGACGTGATGCGCGACGACTGTGTCACAAGCGCCGACAACACGCGGTGCTTCCGGAAGATAACCTTGGTCGAGAGCATCAAGTGCGTCACGAGGTAGATGTTGAGGCACCGCAGCAGTGCGAGGAGCAAGTCGCTGTGCATCACATCGAACTGCTCTTCCGAGACCTTGAGACACCGCTCCAGCGCCTCGATCGACTCCATTGGTCCGTTTTCGGCTTCAAAGTAGTCAATTACGATCGGGAAGCTCAGCGAGTGAAAAAGAAACGCACCCACACTGCTCTGCACATCACCGTTCGTTGTATGCTTCCACTGGTCGATGATAAACTCCATGATCGGCTCAAAGTAGCTCCGCTGGCGTCGCAACAATTCCTCAAACACGGCGGTTTTGGCCAGATGGGAAAGGACGATGGCGCAACCGTATGTTGTGTAGGCCTCCAGCTTGCCCTTTGTCAGGCGCAGAATGCGGCTGACGCCGTCGGCGTCTAGGAAGAGAAACGCCAGTTTCTTGTGGGATAGGATCGCGCTGAGTACCCATCCGATGCGGGCCAGCATCTCACGCTCTAAGCGGTAGCGCCGTTTTACGGAGATGAAGTTTACATCCCACTGCAGCAGATCGATCACCATTTCTTGCATGGTCTCGTCAGCGTTGTGCTGAGCGAGCGTTTGGCGCACTGAGCGTTCTGTAGCCTCGCGCGCTTGCTCGCTTTCAAGGTACCGTGCGTCAATGTCGATCGAGTCCAGTAC
This sequence comes from Leishmania martiniquensis, assembly GCF_017916325.1. Taxonomy (NCBI): domain Eukaryota; phylum Euglenozoa; class Kinetoplastea; order Trypanosomatida; family Trypanosomatidae; genus Leishmania; species Leishmania martiniquensis. The sequence continues at coordinate 858,413 of NC_090168.1, forward strand.
CTTTAGTGCAGACTCGATCGTCTGAAACTGCAAAATGGGAAGAATGGCGTCACTCTGTTGACACAGAATACCAGCTACAATACCGATCTGGAGCAGCTCCAACATTCGGATGTCTGCCCGCATTACACTTACTGTTTTCACACGCAGGTATGTTTCCCACGAAACTACCTCGTAGTGCGGCGAGCTAAACCGGTACAGAAAAAGGCGCTCCTCTTCGTCTGCCGATGGCAGGTCCAGGCTGGGAATCCAGCGCACAAGCACCTCGTTTTCTGTACACCCTTCCACGACACCGTAGTCACACCCTTTGCCTTGCTGGCCGCTCTTCCAGCCTGGGCCACGCCCGACTCGGTCTCCAGCTGTTGGAATCCATCCATCGAGGCAAAACTCTAGCTCATCCGAACCTTTGTGGCGCGCATATTTCGTAGCCGGTGGCGTTAAGCTCCGCTTGTGCTTCTGCCTTTTTCGCACACCATTTCCGGTATGTTCGGGAGGCGAGACCTCGGCGGTGAAAGTTGCTTCTGCGGAGCTCGGCAGTGGCGAGTCGGGAGCAGTTTTAGCCACTGAAGCGGCTTCGCGCGTTCCATCTGCCGAACCTTCTTGCACGTGTTGCTGTGCCAGCATCGGAGATCGGCTTGGTGAGGACCGGTGAGAGGTAGGGTGCGAGTCTATGTCGCTGGCCACGGCAGCTGACCGGTATCGCTGCGGCGACCTTCTCTGGGAGCGAGAGGTTAACGTTGCTTCCCTATACAGTGGAAAGTACCCATATAGCTGATGGACCCAGTGACGAAAGCGCTGCAGCAGCACCTTCGGCATATTCTGTGCCAGTGCTTCCGACACAGTTTGCTCATCTTGATCGAGCATGCTGAACATGAGCGATAGCGGGACAAGCCGCTTGCGAGGGTTCTTCTCCGCAGCGAGAGCCTTACACAAGTCAAACATAGATATCGGATCGAGAAAACTCTCGCGTGAGCCCTCTACAACTAACAGCGCGCAGTGCGAGGCAGTACACTGGGTGCGCTCCATTCGGGTATAAAACTCAAGAAGCAGATCGCGGCCCGCAGCGTCACTTGTTTCTTCCCTGTTGAGCCGTTGCTCGTAGTTGAAGTCCATAAACTCGCCCATATGGTCACAGAAAACAGTGTTGTGGTGAATTGCATGAGCCAATGACTCAAAGGGCACCCGGTCCTGCATGTTCAGTGTTGTCATGTAGGAGTCGGAGCACTGTTCATTTTCCTCACTCAACACACATAGGAGCCTACCCCACAGGAAACCATATAGCTCTTGTATTTGAAGTAGACTACGCAGCGCATTTTCGCGTTCAGCGATGTCACTGCTAGTGAGGGTCGGCGGTGGGGCTACCTCTTCCTCATTAGTAGTGCTGATTGCCGCTGAGATTGCATTTTCGAGAGCTGTGCATTTCTCTTTCAAGCTGCCGTATACTTTGAGGAGACGCTTCATCAATTCCTTGACAATTGGGACAGACTTGCTCGAAAAGACAAAGTCGTCATCATTTTCGTCACCTTCTTCGAATAGAGAGTCGTCATAGAGAGAGTCTTGGTCGCTAAACAGCTCTATCGAGATTTCATCGAGATCGGATGTGAGACTCATGGTGGTAACGGTAAGGCTTTGAAACAAAAAGCCTTTGCTGCTTGAAGAAACGCTCCTAGCTTAAGGCAAAGGCGTGGAAATAGTCGTACTCGGTATCCAGATAAGGAATGTGTGCGCGGCCAAGGCTCAGGAGCGAATACAGAAGCGAGGAGCTGAGGCTTGAAGTATGGCGAGAAACAATCCCGGGTGCAGTGGCGAGGGCAATGCTGTTACGCATACATGCGATTTCAAGTGATGACATACTATACGAAAGCGCTTTGGCAGAGGCCTGCTGCTGCCTAGGATCTTGTCGCTACAGAGAGCGCCGTGGCCACAGATCATGAGGTCTGCAGCAGCACCTACCTTTCCCTCGGACATTTGATCAGTGGAGCAGTATTAGTTGGAGCAAGGACACCGCTCTTCATCCAGCTCGCATAGCTTACACAGCAGGGATGAAAAGAAAGCGAGCATGAACGCAGCACGATACACAATACAAAAAAACCGAATTCTTTTTCCACCCATAGGTTAGGAATAAGGATTGTGAAAAAAGTAGAAGGTGCTGCAGCTTCACACGTTGCTGGAGGAGCAAAGAGCTCGGGCATGACATTCCTTGCCATGAGCACGGTCCCAATACAGGCTGATAAAGCCGCTTTCTAGGGCGTCGACACCGCCAGACAGAGGTGCAAAGCACACCAGTTAAGAGCCACGAGATTACTTACCGTAGACATAGAAAGGTGCTTCGTCGTTCCAATCCGCATTGAAGTGCATTAAGGTCTTCTGCCGCAGCATGGTTGAAGCAAGCAGCTTTTCGTCTAGCTTGCGAGAGGTCACGACACACTCAATACTAGGAACTTGCGCGATGACGCTCGTCAGCCCCGTCATGAGATCATCGTCGAACATCCACGAATGTGTGAACAGAGCTGTCACTCCCTCCTCCTTGAGCTTCGCCGCACACTTCACGAGGTCCTCCTGCACCCAGACAGCTTTTTTTTTTGAGAAAATATCCGAATACAGCACCTTTGCTCGTTTCGACGCCTCTTCAGCGGCCCGAACCCGCGATGGGATGATCTCCACGCCGACGCTCTTCAGACACTTCGTCTCAGAGAGCACCTGCAAGCAAACATTACCAACACCACTGCCAATATCGCAGAAGACAATCTTCGCCTCGACATCCGCTTGGGATTCACCTTCACGTTGGAGGAACTCTCGTTTTCGCCCATCAAGGATGGTGGGAATAATCGCTTTTGTCCACATTTGGCGGACACCGTTCACATCGAGGATGCCAATCTGCGCAAACACGTTTGGTTGCACCGTGATGGATTCCTCTCCGATCTCTAACTCTCCGCGGCTTTCGTACTCTTCGGTAAGGTGCTTGTAGAGAAGAGGCTGCATAAGATTGAAGTTGGGAGGCGGCGGTGTAAGTCCCAGTGGCCGGTAATTGGCAGTGATGGAATGGTGGCGCAGGTGGTTTATGTACGTCAGCGATCCTCCGCCAACAGCACCAGAGACTAAGCCAGTCGTGATGATTCGAAACGCGCGCGGAGTAAAAGCAATCTTCAGGACAACAAGCGTCCCAGCAATGGCACCGCCAAACAGTACCAATATAGAGGACATGACCCTGGCATAGAAAAGAGGAGAAAAAGGGCGCGGGGGGATAAGGGATTGTTAAGCGCGAGGTGGAGGTCCCATTATCAGAGGCTCTGAGGCAGCACTATGATAAGGCTGTCAGGAAAACGCACTTTTTTCGTGTATGTGCGCAAGGCCGAGCCTTTTTTCGTGCGGCCTGAGCGTTTTCAGCCGGATTGCAATGGGCACACATAATCCCTGAAAGGACTTGCTTGCCGCTTCAGGTATCTTCCACTCATTCGCAGCAGTCGAGCAGTAGCATACTGGTTGTGGTGCGTTGATATCATATCCTGCGTCAGTTTTCACAACCTCGAAAGTGCGCTCACCTTTCTCATGCCTTGCTAAGCAAACGCCGCGCTACTCGAGGTGTTGCACTGCTTTCAGTAACCTGGTAAGGTGCGCAGCGGCGGCAGTCGCTCATGAAATGGGGGGGGGGGCAAGAACCTGTAATGAATCGGAGTGGGGGGGGGGGGGGAGAAGACTGGAGGAGTTCGTCGGGGGAACTTCGAAATTATGGTTTCTTCCCCTCCGTTTCTGTCAATATGATGCGATGGAAGGGCTAGAAAATGGGGCTGCGTCAAGACTTGGTGCGCGCTGGCAGCAGTCGTAGTACCGATCATGTATTTGAGTGCTGTGTTGAACGAAAAATCGAAAGCGAAACCATCCAGAGCCTCTGGCGAACCACATCTCTTGAGGCAGACGCGGCTATTTCGGTCGAGAATGTTTACCTACTGATGAGAGACAACTGATGGTGTGCGGAGCTCACCGCAAACTTTGGCCCTCAAAAAACCACCCTCCCTTTTCTGATCTTTCTTTTTGCCTTTCTTTTTTTGCGGGCTCTGGCGACCCGCCACACTCTCAGTTTAGGTACGGAAAGCCTTCTGAAAGCAGTAGAAGCCTCCTTATACTCAAGCACGGAGCGAATCATCTCCAAATGAACAACATTATTGAAGCTGCCTTACGGGAGACACCCATCACGCTCGTCATATGCGGGTTGATGGGAATGCTAGGTGTCATGTCGTCGTTAGAGGTGATGCATCCTCTCTACTTGGTGCTTAGCCCGTCACTGGTGCTTAAAGAGCATCAGTACTGGCGCCTGGTCACTAACTTTCTCTACTTCGGCCCGATCAGCGCTCACACGATTATGGAAATTCAATGGTTCTACCTGGTTAGCTCTTACCTGGAGGCGCAGTACTACCACAGGCGACCACTGGACTACATCTTCCTACTCTCGATCATAGGCTGCTCGCTTTTGGGGCTGCGATTCTTTTCGATTGTGGATGCTCCGTATATGAGCTACATGCTAAGTACGTGCCTGACTTACATTATGAGCCGCCTCTTTCACGACATGGAGGTTGCAATCTTTTTCGTGGTGCAGGTTCCGATGCGTCTTCTCCCATTTGTGCTCATGATCATGAACACAATGGTGTCCGGAATGACAAACGAAGTCCTCGGGAACCTTCTCGGGCACATATTGTGGTATTTTTTAGAGGTGTTTCCTCGCATCACCGGCCAAAGCCCTCTTCAAATCCAGCGTCTGTTTGAGCGGGTATTCCCTGCACCCCTACGCCAGGTGGCATAGTTTCTCTATGTGCTCAGAGACCAAAGGCGAAAAAAAAACGAAATTATTCAATACATCTGCCAGCTTCGAGGTGTGGCAAAGTTTCCCGGTGGCAGTGACAGACACAGCTTGATTTCGTTTTTACTTTTACATTGGCTGTGCTTTGATGCGGCAGCCGTGCTAGAGCTCTTTGTGACGCGCATTCTCTGCGTATTCAATGCCCTTTGCCACTGTCGGTACCTGGCTTCTCCCGACGGTTTCGTACTCTAAAGCTGTTTTCCCCTCTTCTCCAGCTTCGCAGGAAGACATGCGAACTGTGGGGATGTCGCGCCAGCTTCTCCAACAGTGCTCGAAAAAGCGCCTTGTGATCCACATGGACATTAATAAGACTATCATCCAGATCGACCAGGCGGGTGGTCGCACTATGGATGATGTTTTGAATAGTAATGTTGCCGCAAACACATTCGGGATTGTGGACCCTACTGACAATCAGTGGAGGCCTCTCTACAGCGCCCATGATACCCCGGTTGCGCCGCCAGACAGCAATGGTAGGCATATCATATCTTATGACGCGTATATTGACAGTGTGCATTGTGCGCCTTCGGGGATGCAGGATCTACCAAGGGCAGAGCGGGATGCCATATGGAAGTCGGTGTCAGACCGTCGCCGACAGGCTACGAGAAAATTTACTTTGCCTGGGGAGGTTGGCGAGTCGTATGCACCGCTGGTCGATTTGCAGCGGCAATACTTGCAGCATAGTGACGGGTATTACAACATTATCCCTTCCTTTTTCCACATGATCAACACGCTCTCAGAGCTTGATTTGCAGTTCACACTCATTTTCAGAACATTTGGTAGTGATTTGAGCACTGTTCTGCAAGAGTGGAAATCATTTGTTCTTGGAGCGCACGCTTGTAAACCATCCGGCCCAGTTTTGCAGAGGCTCAAAGAGAACTATATTGAGCCGCTGTCGGGGAGCCTTTTCCGGCAGGGTGATGACATATACGTTTGCCACGGCCCTTGCGTGTCGCTCTCATCATATCTGAGGTCAAGTTTCGAAGAGACAGACCCGGCCAAGGTACTGGAACATCTGCATCAAGTGCCTGGGTGTAAGTCGGCTTCTAAGACATCTTTTTCAGGCCTCAAAGATCACTTGGTGGAGTACTTTGCCCGCTCTCAGAACGTCGGTGGCCTTGTGGACTACTACCCAAGTTGGGCACAAGCTGCGGAACACCGCACGGGGGGAAAGGTATTCCCGATTTCACAGAAAGACCCGAACTACTACTTTGTCTTCTTTGACGACAACATTTTTATTGGAGACGAGCACTCTATTGTGGACATCCGAGAAGTAGACGGTGCGAAAAGCCTTGTCGACGTGGAGGTAGAGAAGAAGTACTGCGTTCCCGTAAATTCCTTCAAAGCTATTGTGGACAAGGAGTACTTTGTAAATGAGCTATGCGAGTGTTTGAAACTGCAGGACAATGCATTGTGACGGGTAGAGTACAGCTACTTCCATCACACCATAGGAGGTTACACATGAGCCAAGCCAAAAGAAAAGGGTAGGGCAATCCCTCATGGTCGAGAGGCGTTCCGCTACCGATAATGGCACTCTTTTCGTTGACCGTGCCAGTGGAAGCTTCCTTTGTAGTTACTATATCGAGGACGAAAGCTGCGCTTTTAGACGCACAGGAAAAGGAAAGTAAGAGGTTGCCTTACTGTACGACCGCTGCGCGTGCTTTTCGAAGTCAAGAGCTTCTTGGTGATTTGACTGGACTCACGAGGCTACTTCTCAAACTGCTTGACAACTTCTTCAAGAGCTCGTCGCATGACTGAATTCAAGAAGCTGACAACGCTGGCGGACGCCCTCGCTCAAGATGTACTTACTTTGAAGGCTTGCTGCACAGGCAATGACCATGGCGGCTATAACGGGAGTGCAGTCAAGGATCTTGACTCCAGTCTTTCTAGTTATGATGCGGAGCATTTGTACCAACTCTCAACCCGCATCCGTGAGGCTGTTGCTGACGGTATACCAAGATTGCGGAAGATCGTACTAAAGGCGCGGGAGACGGATCCCAATAGGCAAATCTACAACGAAGCAATGTGTGCAAAGATCGAAGCACTGCTCCTTGCTTTCGGCAAAGCCCTTCAGTTTCTAGCACCGAACTATTTCGATGATTTAAAGGAGAGGGGCACGTCTTCCCCCGATGCTTGTGGCGAGCACAGTGTGTTCGATGGTTTGCTTAATGCAAATTTTGATCCTAATCTGCTTTTGGAACTGTCCGCGTCATTGCAGGCAGCAGATAATGTGCACAATCACTACATACTACAGCGAGCAAAGGCCGAGGCGTGGCGGTCGCGCGTAGTGCAGGGGTTGGCAGATGCGGTGACGTTCGAGGCCCAAAATCGGGCGCTCATTTTGGCCGAGGAGAAAGTCAGCCGAGCAGCTGCGATTGAGGAAAAGCGAGTTGATAAACTTATTGTCGCGAAAATCATGGAGGCGCGCGCAGAGGCAAAGTGGCAAAGTGAAGTGCAGCGCAGGGGTGTCGAATGGAGTCTCCTCAAAACTGCCGCCGCATCTATCGGTGACGTCGATACGATCCCCCTTTTTCTACGCAGCTACATTTCGGATGAGGCTCTTCGACTTGCGACCGCATGCCATGCACAGCAGCTGATCAAGGCTCTCTTGAGTACCCCTGAGGACATGAATATTCGTCGGTTGCGAAATAACAACGAACATCTCATTTGTGACTACGGCCACCCGTGCTTGAGTGCGTACGACCCTCAAACTGGAGATCGATGCACGTGCCAGGCGGCCGTTTACGCAGCCGAGGTGTTGTGGTGCCGCATGGGATACACGATTCGCTACACAAAGCTGCCTGATCGGTCTCTCGACGTGGCGAGAAGGGAGCCCAGGGCTTGCTCCTTGCGACTTCCTTGTGGGCAAGCCTTGTCAGTGCACACCTACGAACCTATGGGGTTCGAAGACTATTCAGAGCGGCTCTTTGAGCTGGCTGAGCCGGACGCAATGGAGCATGCAGACGAGTGGATGGAGTGGTATGCCATGATGCAGCGCATGGAGGTGACACTTTCACGCATGCTACCAGGATCGGATCGATAGTTCTTATACTTGCCCTTTTTCTTGATGTGCAACCTCATGAGAATGTATGGGAGGACTGCTTTCGCAGCGATGCTGTCTACAATGGTTCGTATGAATAATGAAAAGGGACCAGGGAGCGGTGGCCAACATCATCTATGGATACAGAACTGGCAAATACTCAAAGTCGTTGACTCCCTCACGTACTGAACGCTGCATACTCTGCATTCTACTGGCGCCATCCCTCACCTCTCATACCGCTTTTTCGTATCCTCTGTCGTATTTGTGCTCTTCGATCCTTGCGATTCGCGCCACTAGAGCTCATAGGAATATCTGCGCATGCGGAGGGATACCGTTTTCCCCTCTTCTCTCTCCTTTTCGTCCCCTTTACTGGAGCCTTGCACACGCAGGTAGGCTTTCTGTGCCCCACCCCGGGGGTGGTGAGCAGTTTGACTGTAGTGCACTCTGGCGCTGTGGCGTGGAGGCTTTGATGGGCTCATGCGCAGCGCCTGAGCCGATCGAGCCGTCACGAACTGCTTTCGCCCATTGCTTTCGCTCTGTTGTGATCACAACTGTGGCTTCTCTTGTTGGTGCGGGCTGCTTTTTTTGTCTTTTTGCTTACCTTTCCTCTGCGCGCCAGTTAGGTGGTGCCGGCGATGCGCCCCGAAGATGGATCGGGCGCGTCGGGCGCTTCTCCGATTTCCGCATCAGAGGCGCTGCGCCAGTTCGGCGGCTACCTCACAGCGTACGAGCGGAGAGAGATTGTGCAATACGAGGCAGTTCACTATGCTGGCCAAAGGTGCGTCGACAAAGTGAAGTCATCAGCCAACGGTAACAATGATGGCTACGACACCGAGGAAGGTGAGTACATCTTCTGCGTCAGGGATCATATCGCTTACCGCTACGAGGTCCTTGAGGAGTTGGGAAGCGGTGCATTTGGCCAAGTATTCAAGGCCATCGACCACGCTGATCAATCGATTGTAGCGGTTAAGGTGATTCGAAATCAGCGCAGAGTACTGCAGCAGGCGGAGCAGGAGATTAGCATTTTACAACACGTGAACGACCGCGACCCGAAAGGGCTCTACGGCATCGTGCGCATGACTGACAACTTCAAGTTCCGCGGGCATGTTTGCATCAGCTACGAACTCCTGGGCGCTAACCTGTATGATTACTTGAAAGCGCACGATTTCTTCCCGATGTCGCTGTCGTTGGTCCGCAGCATTGCTGCGCGCATGCTGGTAGCGCTGACGTTTTTAGCGCGCGAGAACATAATCCACTGCGATCTGAAGCCTGAGAACATCTTGCTGCGCGACAAAGACCCTTCGGCCGTGAAAGTGGTCGATCTAGGCTCTGCGAGCTTCGACGCCAAGAACGCGTACATGTACATCCAGTCGCGCTTCTATCGCGCACCGGAGGTGATTATGGAGCAGAAGTACGGCAAGGCAATCGATTGGTGGAGCTTCGGATGCATACTGTGCGAGCTGGCCAACGGCGACCCCATCTTTCCTGGCGAAGATGAAAAGGACCAGCTAGGGTGCATCATGGAGTATCTAGGGCCACCGCCAGAGGGCTTTGTAGAGGCCTCCTGTGCGCGCCGGAGGCGTGCATTCTTCGACGAACATCACAAACCGCGGCCGTGCACGACGCGCAAGGGTAGACAACGGGAGCCAGGGTCTCGATCGCTGGCGAAGTTCCTGGGCGTCTCAGAGGACGACGACTTTCTGAGCTTTGTGCGCCTCTTTCTGCAGTGGGACCCGTCGAAGCGGGTCGCACCGCGAGAGGCGATGAAGCACCGCTGGATCTGTGACGAGTTTGTCTTTCCCAACCAGTCGGAGGAGAAGCAGGAGTTGTCATCCATGGCAAAAGAGAAGGACAGGCCTGCAGCGGTACCGATCAGCGTGCGCGTGCCTCAAGAGACTGCCGCACCGGTCAAAGCCGAGGGACTCGAGCCGGCCACTGCGGGGCAAGCTTCCACGATGCGTGAGGCGCCGGCGGATTCGCTGCCGGCGGGTGCTGCGCACCGCAGGGCGCAGCGGTCAGCGCCGCTGCCGCAGCCGCCTACTGCCTGCACAGGCAGGGCGAACCACGGCACTTCCTCAGGTGACAGCGCCGTTCCTGCCGGCGCAGTGCTTCCCTCCCGCAACGCCTCTGCGAGAGCTACGACGCGCGGCGCGACTGTGCCGCCAGACGCGAAGGTTCAGCGGCCGCCGGGGAAACAGCGACACAGCGGGCGCCTGCAGCGGAGCGGGCAGCGACGCTCCACAGACATGGCGAACGTTGAAATGCCGGGCGCAGCCGCTGCTTCACCGAATCACTCGACATCTCTTCACTCTCCTTCGAACGCTGAGGGACCATTGGCAGTGAAAAGTACACGTGAGCTCATGGGCAACGCCAGTGGCGCTTCCTCTCCCGCTTCCTGCACTTGCCAAACAGCAACACAGGCGATTAACATGAGACCTCACCGACCGCGCCTCGCTGACGAAGTGCTCTCTCCAGAAGTTCTGCCACCTGCGGTCTTGCGCTCCAGCGCCAGCCCGGTCACCGTCACCTCCCCTTGCAGGAATGCGCACTCGCCTGAGAAAGGATCACCGAATGTGTCGCACGACAACACCGTCAACGCGCAAGGCGGCGTCGGCGTACGGGACGTTCACACGAGAGTCTTGGGACCTCGCCGGAAGAGTGAGTGCTCCGAGACGAAGGCAGGCACTGCCGATTCATTTGACAGGAGTGGCGGCACCGTTTCCCTTCAGAGTCTTTCACGATGGTCTAGCCCGAAAGGGGCGGTACAATTGGGCAGAAACCGGGAGGGGAGTGCAAGTCTGTCAGCGAGGCGGGATGGACAAGGCAGTGCGTCGCCTGGGGTGCCGGCTGAGTCTCCGAAGGGGCAAGCGGCAAGGCAGCGCACAGAGTACTTGATCAACCTCGGCACAGCGACCGTGCTGCCCGCCGAGGCGTACCAGCCCGTTGCGGTACAAGACAGACGACAAGGGGGAGAGTCCATGCTACCGTCAGAGTCGCCGCCGCTCAGCGAATGCGCTAGCTGTCGAGATCCCCAAAAAGTGGAACTTGCACTGAACTGCACGCGCCCTACGGAAGCGCTGTCGGAGTCGGTCGGCAAGAGTGAGACAGCCCAGGTCTCGCTGCAGCCGCGCGGCCCCTCTGCTACCCCTTCTGGCCCATCTGCCGTTGCGGCATCCCCGCTAACGACAGAGTGTGTGCTTCGGCAACGCGGCCCTCATTGCAATATGGCCGCTATGCGTGGCAGCGGGGCCGCACAAGTCGCCACAGGAAGCCGGTGCTCTGTAGGGGGCGCCGCAGTGCCGACATCGGAAAGGCCAGCTTTTCAACCCAGCGGCATGCGACTGTTGCCACCTCGGCAGGTGCTGGGCCGGCGATCTCAACCGCTGCTGCAGAGCGGTGCTGGGGTTCGAGGCGAGGATGTGGTGAAGCCTTCTTCCACCACGATGTTGCAGCTTCCATTGCTCAAGAGATACCCCGCTCGATGAGCATTCGGAGCCGGGTGCTCGAAAGCTGGTTAGAAAGCGGGCATGGATTCTTCCCCGAAGAGCTTGCTGGCAGTGACTCGAGGCGAGTGGGCTTGCGAGGAGAAGCCGTCATGAGGTCGACTGCCACGCACGTGCATCTCTGCATGTCGTCCGACTTTTATTCGTGACTCTGAGTACGATGCACACTTCAATGAAAAAAAAAGCACCGAATGGGAGAGCGGAGTCATCGTCACCGGTACGCGCGAGGAGTTACGAAAGATTTTTGCTAAAATTTGATTTTCTCCTTCCTTGGCGCTCTTTCGCCTTTTTCGTTTATGAATGGTGCGCGCTTCACCAACTTGGACACGTAGGCGCCTGTATGCTTGCATCCCCGCGCTTTGGGCACCACTCGTGGCGTGCGTATCGCGGTTCGCTGATTTTTCGATGCCAGCTCTCCACCCTCGCCTCGAGTCTGAGGGTCCGCCGTTCTATTCTGATTAGAGAGCAGTGAAAATGAGATCCCACATAAAAGTAGGCTTGCTGAAAGGAAGGGCGCATGCTCGATTGCAGCAAGCTGCCTTTCTCCAGTATAGTAGTGCGTCTTGCGCCACTGCTGCTCCTCTTCTAGATGGCATAGTTTTCGCGCCTTCACTGGCTACTTATTTATTTCCCTGGTGCTTGATCGTTACTTTCTCTTCCCCCTTTCCCTATACCTCGGTGAGCTTTCGGCGGGTGTATCGAGAGGGTTTCTCGCTTCACTCTGTGCCACGATGCAGAGGATGTATTACTTCATTCTTCTTTCTTTGGCTCTCTGGACCTTGCGTTATTCTTCCTACTGCTTCCTCCCTTTTCCATGCTTTTTTTTCGTCGAAGAATGCACTTTCCTCTCTTCTGTGTTGGAGAGGCGTAGAGAGCGCGCGGATGACAGTCGTACTGATGAGTTATGAGGGCGTCTCAAAATGCGCACGTGCGATACTCATCGCCTGGTGCCCGTGCACTAGATGGCCGAGGGCGAGGGTGAAACGTGCAGCCGCTCTTTGCCCCAATTACACTCTTTTGCTTCTTTCTCGTCGATCGACGACCGCGCTCGCTCCGCAGCATTGTAGCACCATTCTGCAGCCCTCTTTTTCCTTCTGGCTGTCCTCATTTTTCTCTTCCCACTCAGCCTCTGGCTCTTCATCGTCACACTTTTTTTTTGAGTACATTATATATATATATGTGTGTGTATGTCCATGTATGCATCTCTCTCCTTCTCCTCTCTCCACTACCTTCGAATGTTGAAGGAAGCGAAGGGAAAAAGAAGGTGGGGCGCCACCTTCATCTTAGTTTACCCCCCCTTTTCCCTGGTCTCTTCCCGGTGCGTTCGACCGTGTGCTTTCAGCGCCTGAGAGCGTGTGTGCTGATGCGGAGGTGCTGAGCGAACCCGAAAAGCAACCACCACCACTACCAAAAACCAACGACCACAAAAGGGCGGTGGAGAGAGGTGATGGTGTGATTCAGTGTTGCATGTGCACATAAGTTTATTCTTTAATATTTATCTTTCGACTGTTTCTTTGTCGTTTATATCATTTTTTTTTTCGCTTTCTTTAAATCATCATTTTTTCTGCCTTTGTTAGGAGTGTTTAGGTTTTGCCTTCCTATTTTTCTCGTTTCTTTTTATTGCCTTTGCTCTGTTCGTTTTTTTTTTTTTGGATTTGTCTTCCCCCCCTCCCCCTTTCCCCCCCCCCCCCGCGAGTACGTGTGCCTGTGTGTATGAATGTGCATGCATGCGTGCGCGAGGCCATCAGTGCGTGGTCTCCTTTGACGGTACGTGCCAGCTAAAGCGAGCCCACAGGTGAAGAAGAAATGAGAGGCGTTATTATTTTTTTTCACTTCATCGAACGTATTCGTTCCTCGGTATAACAGGCGCTACCCACAAGCTCTGCCTGACCGGTTCCAGGCCCGACCTCGTGGTACGAAGCAGCCGTAGGGAACGCTTTGCAGTGATGCGGACTCAGTGGCCAGAGCACGACCTCCCGCCTCAAACACAGCCCACCACTCGCCCAGAAAGTTCTCTCACAGCCACACCCATTACGCCAGCCGCCCACTGGTGCATCCCTCGGGGTACTACTCAGGCTCCCACCACCCACCCACAGAGCGGGAACTGGATTCTGACACGTCACGCACGGATTCATCCCTCGCTATCAGCGCGCAGCTGAGCGCATCGAAAGCAAAAAACTGCAGTCGACAACTGCTTAAAGGACACACACACACACATCAACACACGCAGTAGCGGCATCGGTGGCATCGAAAAAACGAAAGGTAGAGGGCTGTTGAAGGTGAGAGAAAGGAGGTCTGAGGTACACAAAACGGTACGCAGCGAGGGAAAAGAACTATAGAAGAGTGAGCTTCCATGAAGCTATGTCGCGGCTGCCCTCTTCACAGCTTCTCCTCTGCTTTTCTCTTTGCTAATCACCCCTTTTTTTGAAATATCTTCTCCACACTTTTGTTGTGGCCTCTCCCGCTTGCTAACTAACTATACGCTCTGCTTTGGTACCGCTTTTTTTTCTTTCGCTATGCTCCCTTCTGCACTCCCTTTTTTTTGTTGTTGTTCGAGTCTCTCATGCGCGTTCTTTCTCGCCTGGCGAAAAGCCGATCCATCGCTTTCCCTCCTCCATGCACAGTGTGTGCCGCAGCTGGCAGGGGAGACGGAAGGCGGGGTGGGGTAGAATGGAGAGAAACGGATGGTGTACTGAAATCGCACCTAAATGGTCGTTTCCCCATCCTGGCCGTTTTTCTCCCTCTGAAATCGTGCACCACCTTGTAAAGGCTTGTCGTGGATGGCGGTGGTGGCGGTGGGCGGTGGCCATCAACCGTCATTCTTCCCCCCTCCCCCTCTTCTCTCCCTTTTCTCTCTCCCATTTCCGCGAGTGAGGAAAATACACAAACAAAAAAAGAAAAAATGCAATCAGAGGCTCTTCACACTTCTCTGGACTTCGGCAGACTGGTAAACGGCAACCGAGAGAAAAAGAGGAAAGGATCATCCGTTCCAGGGTCCAGGGCAGAGCCGCGGAATGCCATCTTGTCCTCCCACAGGCCCCTCTTACCTGCGTGGTCTCTTGCCTATATATATATATATAGATTCACCGAATACCAATTCGGCGGCCACACACAGACCTGTTGCTGGGGTATAGGGTCCCCCTCTCTCCCTATGCACAGGATATGATGACCAAAACAGAAACAGGTTTGTTGACGTGTCTCATTCTCTACCGGCCATCACCCTGACAAAGCGACAATCCCAGCCAAACACGCACACATACACATACACACACTCAGAAGTGGCGACAGACGAAATGCAACCTTCTTTCCACACGCCGCCGTTATGAGCGAAGGCAAAGGAGGAAACGCACTGGAGAGGGACTAAAAGACTGACATGGCAAGACGTGCCTCACAGCCCTCTCAGCGCTGCGGCGACGCAAAGAAAGCATCCGGGGGGGATGCCGTGACGCACCGCATGGGCGTAAAGTGACGTATGCGCCCCCCCTCCCCCCCAGTGGCACGTATTCCTGTGAATGCAGGACTGCACCCAATACAAGGCGCGCTCTGGGATTAGTGAACAGCAGCGTTGCAAAATCCGCAGCTTGCCCACAGCGAAGGGAGGACTCCATGCGTCTCGCCTGGCCGAGGACCGCTTGACACCCATGGCAGTGATGCTGGGCCCCCCCCCGCCCATTTCTCATACAGGCTGAATGCTTCACGTGACGCCATAGAGCCGCACGATCGGTCTGTGGTCGGCCTATGGCACACGGCCTCGGCGTATACTCGACATCAGCACATCCGGGGACTCGAGCACCTGCCCCAGGGGTGCCGCACGACCCCAGCGGCTCCGGGCCCAAAGCCGCTGCTGCGATGCGATGGATGCGCCGGTAAAGCCGAAGGGAGGAGTTGGGCAGCGCCGATCATCGTGTCCGAGCACGCAGCACTGCACGGTGCGCGTATAAGCTTGTCATTGCGTGCAGATCAGCCGGAGCCCATCAGCCTCATGCAATCACAGGAACCGTCGGCAGCGGAAGGCCACAGTCGAATTGAGCAACTCGCACGCCAACGGCTCAATTCGAAAGGGCAGGGCTTGCCACGAATTGCGTGGCCCTCATGGCTGTCGATCCGCCAGGATTGGATGGGGGCGCGGTATATTCTGTGCGCCGAGCTCGATGCCTTCTGCCATGTCGCCCCGCCGTGAGACGAGGCGCGCAGCGGCGTTGTCTTGCGAGTCCGCCATCAGCGGCACATACGCTGCGCTCGGCCCGCAGGCGCCCGGTGGGGTGTGGCTGGGAGGCGGGCAATCATGCACAAAGCAGCGGACGTTGAGGCCCCCCTCTCTCTGCACCACCCTCACCGCACACATCATTCGATTGGCATCATCGTCATCATCGTGTTGCCGGCAGCTCGAGCGGGTCAGGGAGGGTAACGTTTTGCCGTGCCGTCAGCGAAATGACGGAACGAATGGGGGCTGTCCGCTTTCCGGCAGCTCCCACCTCGCAGAGCCCCTCTTCGCTGCACCCGGTGAAGCGCTGGCGCAGATGGCGTGCCGCCCTCCTCCCCCACATTTTGGTTGCTTTTCGGTGGCCGAAGAAGCGCGACAGAAACCGACAGTCGTGTCAGGGACGCAGCGAGGGCCGCTGCGACGTTGAAAAAATGCGCGCGTTTGTAAGGCGCGTCACGAAAAGAGGAGCGTCTGAGCCGTTGATGACGCTTCACGATGTATGATGCACACGAGGAGCTGAGGCCCACACGCATTCCTTCAAGGCGGTATACCGAGGTGTATGCTCACCCAGATCGACAGGGTGAGGTGCCAGACGGCGATGGCGTGAACTTCTCCCCCCTTTCCCTCTTCACCTCTGTATTGGCGACATCTGCCCTCATCAGATGGGGTCGGCGATTGCTCCAGCGCAGATGATGGGGGCACTTCCCCCTCCTACAGCCGCACTGACGGAGGATAGCGCGTGCGACCTCATAATCTACACAGATGCTGCGAGAGCAAGAAAGGGCGGGGACCTCTCATGGCGAAACGGAGTGAAGAAGGGCTTAACAGCAGCGCTGCCTCAGCCATTCAGCCCCGGCGGACGAGAGTCTCCGCTACCGTAGCAGAGCCCGCCCTTGCATTGTTTTCGGAAGCTCACGGTGTGCACAGCGAGCCTCGGGCAGCCAGCTGCATGCTACCCGAGTTTCGAAGAAAACGTGACTCCCTCTCAGCGGTGTGGTAACTGGCCACAGCACCCCCCTCCCCCCAGCGGGCTTTGACATTCGCGAGGCATCCGTAGCGAAGGCACCGCCTCTAATCCCGTTTGCTCATCGCGACAAAAAAAACGTCTCTTCCTCGACGAGCGGCGTTGGCCCTTCTGTGCGTTCTGCGTCAGTGGCCTCTGGGACTCCGCAGACCCTTTCCCCCCAAGGCGTCTGAGAACAGAGACGGAAAGAGAGAGTGAGAGCTCCTTTCTACTGTGACTCAGTATTCCTTTTTGTTGCCGCTGTGCCAAGGCTGTGATGGGAACCTTCGAGTCACGGACGAAAACGGAATACTTGCCCTGCTCGTGGGCGGTCTTATCTCTTGATGGCTTGTGCACAGCAGAGCTCTTTTTTTTTGCCTCTTCCTCGTGGCGCTAAAGGCGTTGAAGCTGCGAGTGAGCCGACAGTAGATGGGCTTAGTCTTTCACGACGACAGGAAACTCGCCTGCTTGCAAGGCTCGAGAGGGCAGCATAGGGGGCTGGTAAGTGGTGGTGAAGTGTGCCGAGCGTGCCAGTAGACATGGTGCTCCTTCTCCGTTGTGTGTCTTGTGCGTAGTCTTTCGCTGAGATTGTAGGGAGGCGGGTTTGCTGCCTTTTCGCCCCCGCTGCCGTTCTCGTGGCTCCCATGCCGCGTGCTGTGACCGAATGGAGTCCCACCGCGCGTGCCGGAAGTACACCTGTTGCGCAAAGCGGGCCGACGATGCACGACGGAAGGAAATGGGCAGGACAGACGGTGAGTGTGTGTGCCGTCGGTTTAAAGGATGTGGGCAGCAACGTTGTAGAACCGAAGAAAAGGGGCACGGGCATGCAGGTTGCCGAGCTCGATGCCTGCAGTACAACTCCTAAGCACGAGCCGAAGGGCAGCAAGAAACATATCAGCAAAACAAAACGACACCGGTGGTGAGGGAGGAAGAGGAGGGGGGGTATGGGCACACACGTGCCGGTGCGCGTACGTTAATACACGTGTATGCACATGTGACGAGAGAATCCAAGGGGAGAGGAAGAGTGGATGTGGGCGGCTCCCCCTCCCATGCCCACACACAGAGAGAAGAAAAGAAAAAAGAAAAGATACGAAAAAAGTAAAAAAAGGGGCTCACAAAGGGTGTGGGGAACCGGAGAGACAGAGCCTGTAGTCAAGCACGACTCGGCGCAGTATGCCATTGCCGTGGCATACCCCTGAATCGCCTTTTCAATGTCGCGCATGGTGCCGTCTTTGTAGTGGAAGGCGCACAGATGCGTGGTCCATGTGAGAAGGAGGGGGCAGAGGGAGGTGCCCAGTGCGTGTGTGTGTGCGTTTTTTTTTTCGGGGGGGATGTAGTGCACCAGCGCGCGCGGCTGTCACGGCGCCACCATGCCGCTCGCCTCGCTTGAGTAAGAAGCCATAATAAAGCGAATGCGGCGCACGCGCAGCGCAGTACGCCCCGCCCTTCGTTCCCACCCTCTCTGCGCTTGTACCTTCTGCTCGGTGCAGACGGCTCTTCTGCCGTGGCGACCACTCCTCCTCGTTTCTCACATTGACTTTTATGTGAGTGTCAGTTTACTATGGCATTGGGGTGCCTGGCCGACAGCTGAAGGGACCTGCAGCTGCGAGAGCAGAATAGTGCACACGCCTCTCGCAACGAATCCGCTAGAGTCGCATACGCGCGCCCACGAAAAGTGCACCGGCAATAGACATTGCATGGCAGGCGCCAGCTAAATCACAAGCGCGACTGCTTTTCGTTGTTCCCTGTATTGATTAGGCCCTCCCCCGCTCCTTGTGTACCCAAAGATGCTCTGCGTATCTGCCCTATTGCACAGGAAGGTGGAACCGCAGTTTTTGCACACGCTGCTGCGTCGGCTCCTTGGGGCCCAGCACACTTCAGGACGAGCGCTCATGTCGACAGTGGGGCCAACGTGCTACACGAAGCGAGGCACGCTTCTCATCAGTACCGCGAATCTTCTGTGCTTCACAACTTATTGCCTTATGATGAACTGGATTTATGAGGGCTACGTCGACTTGTGGTACGGCGTCTGTGGCCTGGAGGAGGATGACGATGGCTAAGGGTGTACGACACGCCCAGGTTATCGAGGGGGAGGGGAAAGGAATGTGCCTCGTGCCTTCCACCGGGGAGGTGTGCAGTTCCTTACCCCCTTCCGCCTTTTTCTTTTCGCTTTGCGCCACTGCTGCTCCGTGGTGCGTTCGCCGCTTGCGCACCGTGGGAGATGTTTCTTGAGGTTTCTCTGTTTCTTGTAGACGATCGTCTGGCGTGCTATTCTATCGGCTCCGCCGCTGTCTTTACAGCTGCCCTCACCTTCGTGCGCGCATGCGCCCCATGCTGTACATGCGGCATCTACGTACTACAGCCTTCTGTAAAGAGCGTTGGGCACACATATATCAGCCTTTCTGCCGTGCGACTTCACTGCCGAGCCCTACTTCCGCTCCGATAGCTCTGAGGAACGTCTCTGGGTGGACTCTGGCACAGCGCCACAGCAACGCACCGGAAAGAAACGAAAGCATACATAAAGGGAAGACTGCTTGCCTGAGCGCCCCCCTTTTTTTTCTGCTCGTCTCTTTAGCTGCGTGCAAAGGAGGAGTCTGGGAACGCAGCAGCTCGCGCCTCCTTCCCCATACACACATACACGCGGACTCGGCGATGAGATGAATACTATGCCCAGTGCTATCCACATCACTACTGACGGATCCGAGTCTAAGGGAAGGAGGTACACCCAACGAAGAAGAGAAGGGTAGGTCCCCTTTGCCTTTCTCTCGGTGTGAGCATTGTTAGCCGCAGCCGGGGTGGGGTGGGGTGGGGTGAGGGCACCGCCGTTGCTCGTTGTTTTTTTTGTAAAGCATTCAACCTCACCCTATACACTTTCTCCCTCTTTCGTTGTAGGCTCCATCAGCGCACGTACATCCATCGAGAAATAGACGCAAAGGCACAGCATTCGATTGTTTCACTGCTGAAATATACACAGGTAAAGGGAGAGGGTACCACGTGTTCATCAAGCCTTCTGCCTCCCCCATCCCCGTTCACCGTTGTCGCTGACACAAAAGCTGCCACCGTGGCTGTGCTCGACAAGGTTCTCTCGCGTGGCCGCTCTCATCACCGCCTTCTCTGTGCATTGCGGTGAGAGTGCGCCGCCGCCGCAGCGGTTGGGGGGGCCCTCTTTGGGATATTCTAAAAGAGGCGTTCTTTTCTCCGCCGGCCACATAGTTGACGATGAGCTCTTCCACGGGCGCTGACAAGACCATCAAGGTCCTTCTCATCGGCGACAGCGGTGTGGGCAAGTCCTCCCTGCTACTCTCTTTCACCACCGGGGCCTTCGATGAGAACATCTCTTCGACTATCGGCATTGATTTCAAGGTGAAAAAGGTAGATGTTGTAGATGCCCATACCGGCGGCAAGGCCACCGTGAACCTGCAGCTATGGGATACCGCAGGACAGGAGCGGTTCCGCACCTTGACCAGCTCCTATTACCGCGGTGCACATGCGGTCGTGCTCGTCTACGATGTGAACGAGCCACAATCTTTCCATGGACTCAAGAAGTGGCTTGATGAGGCAAATAACTATTGCCGCCGTGACGAGGCGGAGAGCAACAGTATGGTGTTTCTGCTGATCGGCAACAAGACTGATCTGTGCCTCGACGAGAACTCGATGCCGCTGCCCCGATCGACCGCGCAGGGGTTTGCCCAGCAGAACAACATGCTGTTCGCTCTCACCTCTGCCAAGACCAGGATCGGGGTAGCGCAGGCGTTCGACGAGGTGGCTCGTAGCGTGTATGATAAGCTGCAGGACTTGGAGCAGTACGAGCGTCGTCGGTTCACCAACTTGAGTGGTGGCGGCAACAACAGCGGTGGTGGGCAGGGATGCTGCTAGGACGAACTTTGCTGCATCAGAAGGAGAAGCGTATAGGGGAGATCGTATCAAGGGAGGGGGCGGAGACCGAGATGCGGGGGACGTGCCGGCATCATCTAAGCACGGAGAGGAGACACGCATGCGCACCTTGGCCATGACGTGATGATGCTGGAGGCCATCGCTGAGTGTTGCGCAGGAGCTGCGAGCGCTGCGCATGGACACAGTGCGGAAGTGAAGCGGAGGGGAATGGAGGGTGGTGGTGGACGGCACTGCCCTGCACTCCTCGTCATGCCGTTGACGTCATGCTTTTCCCTCTCGTACGTGCGCTCGACTCTCTTTCGCTTTGCTTCACTGCCTCTCTCCTCTTTTTCTGAAGCTCAGTCCCTTTGGTGCCGATGGCGGGCCACCTCAATGCAGGCTCAAGGCGCACGGGTGACTGAGAGGTGAGGAGTCGCCTGATCCATCATTCTTCTGCGGCCACCGCTCTTCGCTCTCTCGTTGACTCAGCCAAATCTAAGCGTCACGGACTCCCCCCTCCGCCTTCTCTCCTCGTGCCGCCTTTCCTTTATATATATATATAGTGCCTGCTGTACCACCGCGTAATATATATATGTAGCAGTGCTTCCTGCGCTAGATTTCAAAGGGTTATCCGCTTTTCTGTGTAGATACTTGTGTCCATATGCGTGCTTGTGTGTCGTGCTCCTCCTCTGTGAGGCTGTAACCAGCAGAGAGGCACAGCGGTGCCTCACTGCTCCCTCTCCCCTTCTTTCATGGTGATGCGGCTCATGTACCTCCTTTGTCGCCTGTTGCGAGTGACAGGTGCGATGCATCGTCTTACAATCCACCTCACCAGCATGGCAGCAGCGAGGATGAGAAGGCGTGCTCTGCTCCACGCAAAGGGGATGAGTGGCCGGATGATGGAGCTTGGACTCTCGCCCTCTCTTCGTTCTTTGCTTCCTTTTGTTCGGCTCTTGTCGCCAACCCTCGACAACGCTCTGCGTGCCTGTGTGATCGCCCGTTGGGGATGATGTGCATTTAGTCGCACTGCGGCTCTTTCTCTTCCCCCTTCTCTTTTATTGCTTCCGTTATCTCAGGTGTCGCGCAGCCCCCCCTCCCGTATATCTCTTCCCTCTCACCGCTTTCCGCTATACCGCCACACTGCAGGAAAGGAGGACAGCATAAAAACAGTTCTTCCGCTGAGCACGCGGGAGGAGGAGAGGGCTTACGGAACACGTACGGCGGTAGCAGCCACTGCGACCGCGCGCTGAAAGAGCCACAAAGCGGTCCCACTCTTAGGACGGAGCCATGTCAGGTATGGATGATCGCGCGAAGCAGTTCAAGGCGGCAGCTGAGGCCCAACTCACTGGGCCTGCACTGAGGAAGGAAATCAACACACTGCGCCGCTTTCTCTTCCGCAACCAGGAGTACCGTTTCACGAAGGCTGCCCAGCAGGCCCTCTACATGGCAGTCATCGCGCACTACGGCAACGCAGCTGCTCATCACGCCTCCGTCTACGCGGCCACCTCCGCCACGCCGGTGACTGCAGTGCCCTCGACAGACGCTGGCACTAGTGTGCCGCTTCCGGTATCGCACGGAGGTCTCTCCAGAGGCGCAGTGGTACCGAAGCCCGCCGGTGACAGCGATGACGACGACGGGAGCGGCGGCAACACCGCTGATGCGGCCGATGCGCCGATTCTCCGCCTCCTTGACGACGCTCTCAAGATGCCCTTCACTGTTTTCACCTCGCCACAAAAGGACAAACTTCTCACTCTGTATTGGACCGTCCTCGGGACCAATTGTTCCCCAGGGGCGACCGCTGGCAAAGGCACCACATCCACCGCCGCAATACGCACACTTTCACTCGTGGACATGGTAGATGCCGGCCACAGCAAGGCGCAGCTCTCCCTCTTCACTGACGAGGGTGAGGAGTACCCGCACGAGGTGTTGGTATCCGATGCAGCCACGCTGAAATGCCTGCGGGAGGATTTGAACAGCGGCCGTGCTGTTTCGGTCACCATACAGGAGAACGAGACTGGCGCCACATTTGTATCCTTCAGGGCTGACGATGAGTGAGCATTCCGCCAGTGACGTGGGTGCGTTTCACACGCACCTAAGAGACAGGCGATGTGCAGCAGGGGAGGCTGGGAACGGGTCTGCTGCGCTTTTCTGTTGGATTGGCCTTTCTTTGCTGATCTGCCAAGCATGGCAGGAATGCCGGAGGGATGAGGACGCCCCCGTGAGGGCGGCATCCCAGTCCGGCGGATGCGCTCTGTCGAGCGGCCTGGCAGCCTCCCCCTCCTTATCCTCTGCCAAACGCCGAGCCGCTTCTGGAGGTGCCGACCTGGGGCCGAGCACCCGCAACGTGGGAAGAGGGGTGGCCAGCGGTGCAGCACCACGGATGCCGGCGGCCAGGCCCTGTGTAGCGCTGCGTCGCCGCAAGGTGCGGCGGTGCGCAGGCTTCGTGCCATGCGTTTGGTGAGCGGAGTGTCGGCGTCACGCGGGTGCACCTCGCCCGGCCCTGGCACTGCCTGCTGGTGTGGGGCGCCCCCCTGCGCACCACCCCGATGCGGATGCAGGCACGTGGCGGCCTGCATGGCGGGGGGGGCGGTGTGCGGGGCGGGTAGGGCTTTGGGGCAGGGCGGCGTGCTCGGATGGCGGGACCGGCGCACTGCTGCGAGGGGTGTCGGTGCGGTTGTTTTGCACGAGTCGATGGGGCGTGTGACAGGCCGGGGGGAGGCCCAGTGAAGTCGGACTTGGGTGCCTTGCATGGAAGCGGAAGTGTGACCGCTGAACTGAAGACAACAGCGAAAGAGGTGTTCATCTCTCGTTCGCAGCAGCGGAAGGGCTCGTGGGCATCGCTCTTCTGCTATCGCAGCGGAGGGAAAGACGAAGCGCTGCCGATTTGATCGGGACTCTGAGCTTCTGCGTCTCTCCCCTGCACCGCATGCGAAGCCAATTCGCCAGCGGTGAAGGGGGGGTAATACTGATGACGAGTGCGGCGGGCGTGAGCGCGGCGCCCACGATGTACTGTACTCACCATGCGCAAGGCACCCACCTACCCACCTCTTCACCTCCCCCCCCACCCACCCACACACACACTTGTGACCTTCATGAAGACTCACGTTATCATTATTCTCCTCTTTCTCCCCTGTCGCTTCCAACCCTTTGAGCGCTGGTCACCCTCGCAGCCCCTCCTCCTGAGTCTTTCTCTATCTGCTGTTTTTTGTTTTTCGTCTTTCTCTTTCACCTTTGCGTGCGCGCATCGTAAGCGCCGCCTCCGGATAGGGGAGGACGAAAATAAAACCGAGCAAGCAAGCAAACGTAGAGCAGATGGGCGTGGGACAGTTGTCCTCTGGTAGATCTTTCTTCACTTGCTGCTGCTGCTGCATTTCTTCGTCTTTCCCTGACTTTCCTCGCGATGCTTGACGTTGGCCGCTGAGCTCCCTTTTCTCCACGACTTATTACTTCTGCTGCCGCGGGTCATCTACCGGCTCTCGGTGCACAGAGTATTGTGTGCGCCTGTGTGCAAGGAAGGGGGGAGGGAGAGGGGGGTACTCGAGTCTCTCACAAGGCACAGACAAGTGTGCGAGTACAAAGAAACCCAAAACAAAAACAGTAGAGTGGCAGATCGTGTGCGAGAGGCGGCGGGAATCTGCGAGAAAGTTTCCTAGCCAGGCTTCCAGCGTCCTGGCCACACCGCAGACGAGTTCGCCGAGCCGCTCATTTATATACATACACACGCTCCTCTCCGGCCAGCTCCCCGGGTTAGCGGCAGAGGGTACCTTATACCCCCTCCCCCACTTCACCTCGACACACATTCGAATCTTTTGTTTTCGTTAGCATAGCCGCCTAGACGCCACGACACTATGACTGTTGTTTCCAAGCTTGTGCCGGGCCGCTTTCTCGGCTTCTACTCCATGCAGCTACTCTGCCTCGCTGCGGCAGTCCGCATTCTCAACTCGGTCGTGCGCCAACGGGGCGCTGGGAGTGGCAGTGCAAAGCACCGCACTCGCCGCACCTCTCCATCGCTCATCCGTGGCAGTGACGAGGGCGGCACGATCAAGATGGATCGCATCTTTTGGAGGCGCCTCCGGTCTCTTCTCCGACTCTGCTTCCCCCATTTCATATCCTTTGAGTTCGGAGGTGCGCTGCTCATGCTGGCTCTCTGCTGCTTGCGAACCCGCTTGACACTGCTGTTCGCGAGGGTGGTGGGACGCAATGGGCGGTACCTTGTCGAGCAGAACATGAAGGCGTTTTTTTTCAGCGTGGCGGACATCGGGCTGCTCGCTATCCCAGGGGCAATTCTGCAAATCGGGGTGCAATACGTGAAGATGATGACGCAGCAGCGTCTGCGCGACAACTTACAGGCAGCCCTTATCACAGAGTACCTTAAAGGGAATAATATTTGCGCGGTCGCTACGCAGAGCGCCGGCATCGACAACGCTGACCACCGTCTCACGCAGGAGGCAGATCAGTTCTGCAAGGGTATTGCTGAATTGTTCCACACCCTCTTCAAACCGGTTCTAGACTTGGTGACGCTATCGATGGAGCTCTCAAAGCACGGGGGCCTTGCACCGCCCGCATTCTTAATCTCCTATTACCTGCTCGTTGCGACGTGCATGTCGGTGCTGTTGCCCAACTTTGGCCAGCTGGTGGCGACAAGCCAGCAGAAGGAGGGAAACCTGCGCACAAAGCACCACAAGCTCATCTCGCATGCGGAGGAGATCGCCTTCTATAATGGCGAGGAGATCGAGCGCGAGCACGCGGGGCGCCTGCTGCGGTCTCTCATCCGCCATGAGTACACGATCAAGCGCGCCAAGTGGTTGAGTGGCTGCAGTGACAGCCTGCTCATCAAGTACGGCTCCAGCTTGGTCGGGTATCTCGTGTGCAGCCTCATCGCCATCGACCAGTGCCATGTGTTGAGCAGGGGCGAGCTTACGCAGCTGTACCTCCAAAACGTGCAGCTCTACGTGCCTTTTTCCAGTGCGATTGGGAAGATACTGCTTATGCACAAGCGAATAGGTGCGTTGTGTGGCAGTGTGCACCGTATTGGTGAGCTGCGCGAGAGACTGGAGCACCTCAACGCGTCGATTGCGGATAAGGAAGTGGCGGGTGTCTACTCGGATGAACTAGTACAGTGGGCGGACGTAGATATTGTTTCCCCGACTGGCACAAGTCTTTTGCGTGATTTTAGCCTCACTGTCACCCCTGGAAAGCACACGCTGATCATGGGTAGCAACGGCTCCGGCAAGACGGCGCTGATGCGCGTGCTTAGCGGGCTATGGCCTCTTGCCAAGGGTAAGGTGACTCTCCCAACTGCCTCCGAGTCACTCATGTTTCTGCCGCAGCGCACGTACCTCCCACCTGGATCACTGCGTGCGCTGCTTACGTATCCACACCTGGCAGAGGGTGCTTGCAGCGGCAAGCCAGAGCGAACCTTCGTGCCGGATGAGGCAATCGTGTCGGCGGCGACCTCATTTGGCCTTTGCTCCTTGATGGATCGCGAGGGCGGCATGGATGCCTCCGAAAACTGGGAGGACATATTGTCGGGTGGGGAGCGGCAGCGTGTGGCCCTGGTGCGTGTCCTGCTGCACCGGCCTCGTTTCGCATTCCTTGACGAGTGCACCAGCGCCATTTCGCAGGACGAAGAGCTCTTCTTCTACAGCTTACTGCAGAAGGCGGGGGTGACACTGATCACAGTTTCGCATCGTGAGACTTTGCGCCAGCTGCACCGCGTCGTCATCTTCTTGGATGGGGAGGGCGGCTACCAGGTCAGCGAAACGTAGAGAGGGAGGTGGTGGTGTGTGTGTGGAGAGGCAGTGAAGAAACACGGGCACGTGACTGGCCGCCTCTCTTGTTTGGACTCGGCGTTGGCTGCCGTCGAAGAGGAGTTTGGATGACACTGGTGTTGGGCATGTCGCGGGAAAAAGAGGGAAAAAGGGAAAGGGGGAGGGGCGCGCATGCGAGCGTGTGGGCGTATGCGTGTGTGTGTGGGCGCATGAGGTTTGTCAATCTCTCGATGCAAGAAGCGGCACTCTTTTTTTTCTTCTCCCTTCCTCACTCCCCTTCCACTCTCCTTCCCTCTTCTCCCTGACACGGATGCACAGGTGTACTCTTGCACGCTTGCGTGCACTCATGAGTTATTCTCTCCGCTGACTATGGAGGGAGACGGATCCAAAAGGAGTCGCCGGCTCTGTTTGGCGCTTCTGTGCCGCTTCGCTCACTTGGGTCGCACGACACTGTATCTCCCCTTCCATCCTTCCCTTCCCTCGGCGCGAAGTCGCCTCTGCCGCCCTTTCCTGTGACATTACTTGACCGCTTTCCCCCTCTGCGTGTTGGCGTTCATGCCTGCGCCCTCGTCGTTGCTATCTTTTATTTCTTTCTACGACATATCCGATGCTAATTTCGCGTTCTTTTCCATACGCATATCCCACTTCCACGGCATTGTTCTCCCCCCGTCGCAACATCCACTTGCGGAAGGGTGGTGTGTGTGTAAGTGTGTGCCCTTGGGCTCTTGGTAGAGTGTGAAGCACGCACAACGTGAATGAGGCATAATTCTTGAAGCGCAATAACAACAAAAAAGAGGAGAGAGAAACGCTGCCTGTGTCGTAGGCCGCTTGCTTTCTGTGATAGCGGTGCCGCAGACGGGCACCGACGTCTTACGGTTATATATATATATGTATTGGTATATATATATATGCATTTGTATATATATATATGTGTATTTTGTTGTGCACGTCTCTGCGCGTGTGCGTATGTGTGTCCGGTTTGTGTTGCGTGTTTTGCATAAGGCGCTCCTTCACGTCAGCCGTGTTTCTTTTTTTCTCTGTTTTTCTCTTTCTGTGCGTGTTTAATATTCTCCTTTTGGCGATTTGGATGTGTCGCTGCGATGTTGTCGGTGCTGTTTCGTCGGCTGAGCTGCAGTGCTCATTTAGGCTTCCCTTCCGGCTCATGTGTGAATGTGTTGGCGCCCTTCTCCCTCTCCCCCTCTCTCGTGGCATCATAAGAGATCCCTTCGCGCTTCCAGAGCTGCTCGACGTCAGCCCGAGTGGCGCGGTAGTTTGATGTGCGTGTGCCTATTTGTGCTCCCTTCTCCCCCTTTCCGCACGCCATATACTGTATTGTGCCTATGTAGACGATGCCATGACATCTGCGACTCGGACCATTGTTCACCCCTGCTTGCTAATGACAAGAAATGCTTGTGTGTGTCTGTGCTTGAAGGAAGGGAGGAAGGCGGCGAAGGGTGGTGGTGGTGGTGATGGCCGTTGCGTGCGCGAGTGCACTAGAGGTGTGCGTGTAGGCGCAGGTGTACAGGACGTCGTACATGAGGTCACGAGGTATCTCACCCGCCACGCGCCGTGTGTGGGGCTCAGGCACAAGTGTGTCTCATGAGCGTTTCTTCTCTGCCCCCTTCTCTTTCTTACTCTGTCTGCATGGGGGTGTGGGCTCTCACCCCTCCGTACAGTTGTGCACCTTTGGGCGTGACGTGCACGGCATCCGTGAAAAAAAAGCGCACATCGGCCGCCTCTCTCCAGAGAAACGGTGCCTTTTCCGGCTCAGATTCGCACTCGCTTCCCCGGGGGAGGGGCTCAAAGTGCCCAGCGGAGGCTGAGGGCTTCTAAAGCGCTTCTTCAGCATCAACAGCGTCTTCTCAAAGAAGAAGCAGCGTGAGTCTTGAAGTGTGAGACCAACAATGCTTACGTACGGGCGGCGCCAGCATCTCTTTCGTGCATCTAAGCTCTCGGCCTTCTTCAGCGTCGTACATCTGCTGCAGCGGTGCGTCAAGGGTGCCATGGCCACCTTCTGCCCTCTCTGTGGCATACAACCTGAAGTTCTCCGCCGGATAAGGGACGCGATGATATCGTCGACGATGATGTCGCGCGCCTGCTACGCTTGCTATGCGGCACCGCCTCATCGCTATCTGTTGCCCTCTCTTCCCTTCCTATTCTCTAACGACTACTGCTGCTGTTTGCCATGTCAACACCCCACCGTCTCTGAGAACTGTTTGCCATTATGGTAGGTGTCTGTGAGGGAGACCACTTCAGTGTGACAGACCCACGCGCCAACTGCATTTTTCCTTTGCTCACTTCTTTCCGAATTCCCCTCCCAGAGTCTGCATACGCCTGCTCTCTGCTGCATCCTTGGCCATCTCTGTGGAAACAAGGAGAAGCAAGAAAGCCCGGCTCAGCGTTTCTACCAATTTATCACATTCGCGCATCGCCCCTCTCGCGTTCTCAACTTCGACAGAGCTTTGCGCCTCCGGCCCACCACCGCGACGCACTCCCCCGGCCTCTTCACTCGCCTAGTCGAGTGTACCTCTTCCTTTCCCCCTCCCTCCGTTTCTCTGCCAGCCCATCATGACGTCCGTGTACAATTTCAAGACGATTACCGTCGTCCCGACGTACAAGGACTTCATGGATATTGTCCTGTCCAAGACGCAGCGCAAGACGCCGACGGTGGTGCACAAGGGCTACCACATCTCCCGCATTCGCCAGTTCTACATGCGCAAGGTGAAGTTTACGCAGAAGACGATCAATGAGAAGCTCACCTTTATCCTGCAGGAGTTCCCGCGGATGGATGACATTCACCCCTTCTACGGTGATCTCATGCACGTCTTGTACGACCGCGATCACTACAAGGTTGCGCTTGGCCAGGTGGGTGCGGTTCGCCACATGGTGGACAACATCGGTCGCGATTATGTGCGCCTGCTAAAGTATGGCGACTCCCTCTACCGCTGCAAGCAGCTGAAGCGTGCAGCCCTCGGCCGTATGGCGACGGCGTGCAAGAAGCTGAACAGCGCGCTTGCCTACTTGGAGAAGGTGCGGCAGCACATGTCTCGCCTGCCTTCTATCGACCCCAACGCGCGAACACTGCTCGTGACAGGCTTTCCTAATGTCGGTAAGTCTAGCTTCATGAACAAGGTGACGCGCGCTGATGTGGAGGTGCAGCCGTACGCGTTCACGACCAAGTCGCTTTTTGTCGGTCACACGGACTACAAGTACACTACCTGGCAGGTAATCGACACCCCTGGCATCCTAGACCACTCTTTGGAGGAGCGCAACGTCATCGAGATGCAGGCGATCACCGCGCTGGCTCACCTCCGCGCCTGCATCCTCTTCTTCATGGACCTGAGCGGCCAGTGCGGCTACTCCATCGAGCAGCAAGTCTCCCTCTTTGACTCTATCGGTCCCCTGTTCACGGGAAAGCCGGTTGTCGTTGTCTTCAACAAATGCGACGTGTGCACCATCGACGATCTCTCGATGGCGGAGCAGGAGCTCATCATGGACGCCATTCAGGAGGCGGGCGCCAAGTGGATTACGACTAGCACGCTCACAGATGTCGGCGTCGGGGACCTCAAGACCGTCGCTTGTGACATGCTGCTCGCTCACCGCTCGGAGCAGAAAGAGGGATCTGGCCGCTATCAGGCGATTCAGAACCGCCTCTACTGCGCCACACCGCAGCAGCGCGACGAGCTGGCGCGCCCCGCCTTCGTGCCGGAGTCAGTGCTGAAGGAGCGCGCCACGGGTGAGTCGCCGAGGCGGCGCCGCAAGACGGAGCGCGACTACGAGTGGGAGAATGGGGGTCCGGGTCAATACCAGAGGAACGAGCGCAAGACTTGGGATCTGGAGAACCCGGAGTGGGTCGATGACATCATTCCTGACATCATGGACGGCCACAACATCTATGACAATATCGACCCTGACATTCACCAGCGTCTGCTGGAGCTGGAGGCGGAGGAGGAGGCGCGGCTGGAGGAACTGGAGCTGGAGGCGTCCCGCAAGCAAGAGCAGCACACGCTGGATAGCGACACGATTGAGGCGGTCAAGTTCATCAAGGACAAGGTAAAGGTGCTGAAGATGGAGCGCGCCATGAAGAACCCTGCCATTCGGCGCACGCACAGCCAGGCGATCGCCATCGACAAGTTCAACAAGCGTACCGGCAGCCAGGACGCCAGGGCAAAGTCCATCGCGGACGGCAGCGGCGAGGTGCCTACCCGAAAGCGTGGACGCTCCACGTCTGTCGCTCAGACGGCGCTCCTTCGCGACCGCTCCGGCTCCTCGCACGTTAGCACCAAGACAACTCGTAGCATCAGCGCCGCCTCGCCTAGTCGCGACCGTAGTATGAGCGTCAACCGCGGCGACGGCTATCGCGACGTGAACGAGAAGCTGCGCGCCGTGAAGCTGAGCAAGGTGAAGACACGGCCACTGGCCCGTCAGGCGCGGAAGGGCGAGGGTGACCACCACATCCCTAACCTTCGCCCCATGCATTTGTTCACGGGTAAGGTAAAGAGCAATGGTGCTCGCGACAGACGTTAAGCGTTCGAGGTACGCCTACTGGAGGGACCAGGGGGTGGTGGTGGGGCGGCCGGATAGACGAAAGGAGAAGGGGGTGGCAAGGCGGTGACGTGACTGTCGTTATGGCGATGGCCGTGGAGCGCCGTTCCATATGAGTGCCGTGCCGGTCACCTCTTGTGCCGGCTGTGCGACGTACCCCTCACCCAACTCGAGTCTTCCTCCCCAGCCTGCCCCCATCGCTCTCTTTCGATCGGTGTTGGCGGCTTGTGGATGGGCTCTCCTCGTCTTCGCTCCCTTTTGCTCTCGTCGCCTCGTCCCTGCCGTGTGCTCTGTGGTCCTCTTCCTTTCTTCTCCCACCGCTGTTTCGCTCCCATGCCCCCACATCATCCCTCGCACGTGCTCCTGCTTCGGTCGCTCTCTCTCAAATCCGTGGCAGACCTGTGGATGTGCGGCGCGCCTGTCTGCTACCGTCGGCCGCCTGATCGCCGTTTAGGAGGCGGCCGGAGGCGATGGTGCGAGGGGGCGCGTGGGGCAGTGAAGGCCCGAGCGAGACGGAGAGGGCATGAAGCAATGTGGGGAAGGGAAAAAGTAAAAAAAGGGGTGGGGATTGGGCGTCTGCTACACCATCTGATCAGGTGAGGCGGGATGGGCTGATGAGGCGCGCGCATGTGCGTGTGGCTGCTGCGCTCGTTTTCTTAGTGCTCGCTTCGTTTTGCCGGCGTGCTTCCCTTCCCTTCCCCCTCTTCTCTCCCTGTGCACTGATGGTCCACGCCCCCGCTCGCTCACGCTAGGAAACGCCGCGATGTCGCCGTCGGCGACGGACTACGGAAGAAAACGGAAAGGCAAGACGAAACGGAAGCGGAGAATAGCAACGAAACGGACACATCATCTCGGCACACTCGACTAACGGCGGCATAACTCGTTTTCTCTCCCCCTTCCTCCTCCCCCTTTCGTTTTCATTATGTCCAACTGATTCGCTTCTTTTCGCCATGCCTCTGTCCGTTTCTGTTTCTGCGTGCGCGCGCTTTCTCTCGCTCGAGGCGCTCACTCCCATGCAGAGGTGAGGAGAAGAGGGGGGAGGGGGCAGAGGGAGAGGAAGAAGGAGAGGTGTAATAGTGCGAGCAGCGACACGGGCACGCTCAGAGAGAGAGAGATGCGCTCTTGCTCAACCACAAGAGGGATGCGGGACACAAAGACGATGCAGTGGCACGCGGCTCGGATGCCGCCGCCTCCGCCTCCTCCTCTCTGCTATGCCTCTTTTGTTTATCTTTTGGCGTTTTTTTAAAAGTTGTGTAAGGCGCACTGCCCGAGGCGATTCGGTTGGAATATGCGTAATTCTGTCGACAACTCACTCGAAGTTGTGTAAGCGCGTTAAACAAAAACACAAACGGTAATCCCCCCCCAAAAGGCTCCAACACCAATGAGAAAGACGAAAACATGGACAGGGGAGCGACTCGACTGCCGCCGCCCGACCGACGAAGATGCTTAGGCTCTGAAGCGGAGGCTGGTGGTGGTGGTGGCTGGTGTGGTACGCGGACGGCAAAGTGGAGCTTGCACAGAGGTGTGCCTGCTGCAGCAGATGCCCTTCCGCCGCTTTACCCCAGCAAGGTCCCCCTCGGCATCATCGCTGAGGCTGGCCAAGAGGCTCCTCAAGCGAGGATGAAGGCAGGAAAGGCGGTGGATGAACTCTGCTTGTATGTACGTGCGTGCTTCTCCGCTCTTTCTGTCTGAATTGAGCCTCTGTTGTTTGGGGAGGCGATTTAGCTTACCAAAACTGACCCTCTCTGCCCCCGTCTCGCCCCCGTCTCGCCCCCTAAACGTCTCCAGAATCCCCCAACTCTCTGCCTTTACGCACACACACAGGCGAGGCTGCGTTGCTCAACTGCTGCTATCGACTGCCCCACCCCCACCCACCGTGACGCACTGCAGGAAGAGCGAGAAGCGAAAGCAGGCGCACGATTCAGTGTAAGCGGGTCCGTTCGAGGAAGGCGCAGCGCCCTATTGGCGACCGTTGCGTTTTTTCCTTGAGAGTGGTGCGCGCTTATCGTTGCCCATCCTGCGTGCTCTTTTGGTTTGGCAGCGAAAGCGATTGCGTTCGAGGAATCTTTGCGTGAGCGGCAGCGCTTTTTTTTTTCTCTATTCGTGGTGCGCACTACTGCAACCGTCTCGGTCTGACTGCACCTGCATCCTCATGGCTATCAGCGAATCATGTCGGAGAGCCTCGATAGGTGGGATGTGTACCGCCTTTTTTGCATTTCGTCAGCCGGCGTCGACGAAGGTGAGCTGCAGGATCGACTTGGGATCGTAGAGGACTATCTGGCCGACTACGAACGTCTGTGCTGTGCGTTTTTCGAAGCGCGGCGCACCGCGCACACACAGGAGATCAACCGACTGGTTGTGGACGAAGCAGAGGAGCGCCGATTTTTGCATGCAGACGCCGCCTTCCTGCCGTGGAAACTCTTTGTGAAGCTGTCCTTTGCGCAGGCAAAGATGCTCATGGCTGAGCAGGAGAGCGCCATGCGCCACCGTGTTGTACGCGCGTGCGCCGAGTCTTTCACGGACTTGTTCTTGGCTTACGAGGAGCTGCAGCGAATGCAGCTGACATGGGAGGCACTCGATTCGCTGGCGCTGAAGGCGTGCATTGTTGGCCGACACGGCGTCCGCGAAGTCCAGCTGGCGCGCACCAGCATTCCAGGGCGTGTACCTGGCTCGATCTTTCCGCCCTCTTCGAAGGCCGCAGCAGCTGTCGCGGCAGTACGCGGACTTCTCGCACAAGAGCGTCAGGAGCGCCAAGGGCTGGAGGAGGCGCGCAGGCAGTACACTTCAACCGCCCTTCTTCTCCTGGCCTCTAATGAGAAGCTCCGTAGTTTCGCCTCTGCTTCGGTAGGCGGCACGACGCCCCTGCCACGGCTTAGGAGTGCCCCTGCATTGACAGTACGCCAGGTGCTGCATTACAGTGCAACCCGCATCCAATCTGCATATCGAGGCTATCGTGTGCGAGCCGTGCGCGTTGTGTCGTGACCACGGCAAGGGGTGCTACGGGCGCCATCGGTCGGCTTGCCCCTATCTCTGTCTGAGGGCCTTTCTTTCTCGAGTGGAGTGCTCAGCCGTGCCTTGCACGCCACTTCTGTTTTCTGGGCATGTACTGCGAAGCATCTTTCCACCCCATGAGAGGGTGCTTGTTGGGGCGTGTTCTCGATGTAAAAGTAGTGGACCTTTTTGTTGTTGCACTTTCCCCGTTCTCGGTGGCTTCGTCAAGAGGGCGAGCAGATGTGCCTCTGACAGTCTTCTCTCCGCTGTCACCGCTGCTACCGCTGCTACGAAACGGGCGCGGCGCGCATCCCCCTGCAAGAAGGAGGAGCTAAAACAAAACGTGAGCAGCTAACTATACGCCGTGCACAGCAACCGCTTGCACAGAGGTGCACCTGCTGTGCACTAGCAGGTTTCAGAGGAGATTGGGAGAGTGTGTGCGTGTGGGGCGCGTGCTCTTGTGCCTTGCGCTTCCTTCTCACCCCCCATCTCGACGCTGGTGGTTGCGGCATGAGGTTCTGCGGCACACGCATGCGTACACCGTGAACTCGCACAGCTTACTAAGTGCCATCAAGACTGTCGCACACCATGTGCCTCAGAACTGCATTCCACCAGCGGACTTCTTTCCCTTTTCTGAGTAGAGCGCTTACCGCCGCCTCTCCTGCTCGATTTGAATTCGCGCTAATGACTTCTCTCTCCGCCACAGGCCCTACTGCCCCCCTCCCCTCCCAACCAGCCATCGATCTCTCCGCTGCTTAGCGGGAAGAAGTAAAACGAAAAGGCAGCAGCACAGTATTCTGGCACACCCGCACGCGTCTTTCGAGAAGAAAAAGCCCATAGCGCACCCCACTGAGCCCCGCAGATAATGGCCACTCTCAAGGACGGTCGCTTCCTGTTCATCCATGCGGATCGTCACCACCTGCTCCTGGAGCAGCACGTGAAGACAGCGGCTGGCTCTCCATCATCCACCACGGTGCCGACAACAGCAGCTGAAAAAGGCAATGCTGCAGCGACCCCCTCATCTACCTCATCTTTCGCCTCCCAACTCGTCTACGGAGGGGTGGTGCACGCCTTCGCGATGAATGCCGCACAGTCTCACATTGCGATGGTGTGCCCACGCGGCAGTGCGGCAGCCGCGTCGGCCACCCCCGGTCACCTTCGCGAAGACGGCGCCAACACGGTGCTGCGGCTCTTCTCATTCGCCCGTAGCGAGGTGGGTGAGCTGATCGACGAGCTCGTGACGGTCGAGGCATGCGGTGTGGTGTGGGTGGGGAACCGGCACCTCGCGCTGGAAGTGCACCGGCCCCGGGAAGGCGCCAGTGGTGAGGCGACCGTTTGCTCCCCCTCTTCACATCCCTCGTCGGCGCCTTCAACGTCCACCATCTTGATCGAAGTTACCAAGGCACCGGAGCGGCTGAAGTGGGTGCGACACGACCACGCAGCGGCATCACCGGTGCCTGCTCCGGGATCCGTTCTGTGCGACATCCATGCCGGCAAGCAGAGCCTGCGCTTCTGGGACTTGCAGAAGGGAAAGGTGACACGGGAGTGTGCCTTGCCGAATCGCCGCTGCCGTCACGGTAAGGCACGCACGGCGGTCGCAACGTGCAGTGACGGACCGTTTCTGTTTGTGGTGAACGATGACTGGACGGTGCATGGCTTTCACGTAAAGAAACGCGTTGCTCGAGAGCTGAAGCCGATGCTGTCACAATTCGAGTCGCAATCGGTCAACATCGCCAACAACCGCGCCAGCAATGCGAAGGTGAGCGAGGCGAATGACGAGGGCCAGGAGGCGGCGGAGGAAGGGGAGGGGAAGGAGTCTCCCACGCCGCCCCAGCCTGCCAAGATGCCAGCACCCGCCCGCGAACTTGCGCATCCGCGGCTCTTCGCCTGCGCAGTCAGTGATACGCAAGTTCTCCTCGCCCTCCAGGGGTCATCTACTGTTCTGCAGTGCGCCTGCGGGCCGAATGGCAGCCACGATGACGAATGGACCGTTGTTGCCAAGATGCGTTTGCCGCGGCGGCTGCAGGCGTCTTGCGAGGTGGTCGGCCTCTCCGCTCGAGGCTGCCTAGTCCGTCAGTATGAGCTGGTGGAGGGTGGCTCTCAGCAGTCCACGGCAGCCACCCCGTCAGACGCACGGGCAGGGGCGTCTTCGAGCGGCCAGAAGACTGTCGCATACTTTGTGGTTCCGCTGGAGATGAAGGCAACAGGGAAGGCCGCGGTGGAGTTGGCCGTAGCCCCACTGACGGTGAAGACCCTCTGTGGAAGTTCAGGTACTACAGAAGGCAGTGCCGCGGCAACGAAGGGGGACACTGCGGAGGAGAAGAGGGAGGCGACGGAAGCAGCGGAGTTGGCCTCAGAGACGTCACGACAGGGGCGAAAGCGGAAGCGAAAAAAGAAGTCTGCTGCGTCCACCGCCGCCACGGCGAGTGGTGACGCAGCGGCGCCCAAAGCGTCTTCGGCAGCTACGGGCACAAGTATTCATGACACACACAACGAAGAGGCCGGCAGGGGTCCCCGCAATGGCGCAGGGCTGCGCTTGCAGTGCGCTGTTGGACGGTTGCTCGTTCATGCTGGCATCGGTCGCAAGGACCAATTCCCTGATGCCTTTGCTATAGGCGTTGCAACCGATGGAGTCGACTCTGCAGCAGTCGCTGCCACGGCACCCCAGGCACGGGGACGTGACTGGTACTCTACTGATGTGCTGATGACCGCGGGAGGTTTGGTGTTGGGTACTGTGCTGGGCGTGCTGGTAATGCGTCGCCTCTAACTCTTGTAGCTGCCGTGTGAGAGAGATGGCAGCTCTGCCGGCGGCCATAATCGTATCCAGCGAGCGACTGTGGATCTCTGCGAGCATGCGCGCTCCTCCCGCGCACGCTCGCTGGCTGTTTCAAAGTATGCGCAGGCCTTCTGATGGCCTCGGGCATGTGGTGAGCGTATGGGCAGGCTGCTGGGCGCCTACAGGTATCTCACACAAGAGAAACCCAACGAGAACGAAAAAAATAATGTGAGGAGGCGATACTTCAGGGAGAGAGAGAGCAGGCACCTCGTGAATGTGTGTGCGTGTGCGTGTATGTGTGGAGGGGGGGAGGGGGCACGGACGCAGGGGTGTGCTTCAAGCGTAGACAGTAAAGTGCCCCACGAGGCATGGCGGTGCGCTTTCGGCTTCTTTGCACTGCTGCAACTTTCTCTCTATCTGAGCTGCGTGCATATCCAATACAAGTGCGCCAGGTCGGGCCAGCGGTTGGGACTACCGCGCTTGCCTCCCGCCCTGTTGACTCTTCCGCACACGACCGCAGCTTTCCATCGGCTGTGTCTCTGTGCTTCACCCCCTCCTCTCCCTCTTCCCTCTCCCTTTCTGTGGCGTTTCCCTCCGACTTCTCGGCCAGCAGCAAAGGAGCCTCGAGTGCTGTCCCCTGCTGAGCCCATCGGCGACTCAACGTAAAGCGGCGAAGGTGGCATGTCGAGCCAAGAGTCTCTCAAGGCTGCGATGCGGGAGTCGCTCGAGACGAATGGCACTATGAGTCGCATCAAGGCCGAGCTCCGAGCAGCCATCTTTGAGAGACTCTCCGACGTCACTGCCAACGGCGATGGCAGGGCTGTCGAGAATCCACCTATGCCTCCAGAGAACATGATAATCAATGAGCTCATCAAGGAGTACCTCACGTTCAATGGCCTCGAGCACACACTGGCCGTCTTTCAGCTCGAGGCTCGAACGCCGGACAGCCAAGTGCCGCGTCGCGTACTCGCGTCCGAGCTGAACATGGCTGCCGCCCCGTCGTCTGTTCCGCTGCTCTACGCAATGCTTCACGAGGCGCGCCTCTCGAAAGATATGGGGCAGTAGCCTCCTTGAGTGTTACGCTTTCGCTCCGGCAGCACAGGCTTGGCGCCCGGTTCTTTTCTCCGGTCCGCTCGCACGCGCGCCCTCTACTTGGAATAGCGGAGACTAAGATGCGGTGATTTCCGCTCTTCCCCAGGAACACAAACACACACATATATATATATATACATGAGTTTACATGGTGCCGCTCACTTCAGCCGCCAACCGCGATGAGGGTGCCATGCAGGCACATATTTATGCGAGCGAGTCACTGTATAGAAAAAAAACGCTGATGGGGTCTGCCTTTGATTTCCCCTCGCCCTCTCCTTCCCGTGCCTCACTCGCTCCCCGCGTGCTTGCCTCATCTCTCTTGACGTATTTCTTCAAGTGTAAACTACTCGGCACCCCTGCATTGCTCCAGCTGAGCAGTATGGCTAGGCGGGGAGAGGAGAGGAGAGAGGCTGCGGAGAATGGGCAGGGCTGCAGAAGGGGGAGAGAGGGAAGGGGGCGACTCGTTGACGGCAGAGCGAAGGATCGCAAGTGGCACTTGCACACCAGTCCCCTCCTCTCTCCCCCGCGCTTGAGCAGGCTCCAACGCAGATGCGTGCACCTCAGTGGTGCGATTCTTCACTGGGTCTTGACGACACTTCACTGCTCGCATCTTTGCTTCTTGTCTTACGACGCTCTTCTGCTTTAGGTTTGTGCCGCCGCGCATCTTTGCGCTCTCGTCGTGCGATCGATCCCGAGCGTCGGCTCTCTCACTCATCTTTTCCGCGGCTTCATCAGCTCTCCCCCTTTTCCCACGCCTTACGCGGATCGCCCCGCTCCCCTTCTCTCGCCCTCGCTCATACCCTCTTTCCCTCCAGTGCGTCGGCTGCAACAGCAGCAACAGCGACGATGGGCAAAGAGGACCGAATCTACGACATTTTATTCAACATGCGATTCGCGTCGAGGCAGATGACGAAGAGCGCCACCGCGTCGGAGAAGGCGGCGGAGCGGGAGAAGTTGAATGTCAAGACGGCGCTGGAGAAGGGCAACCCCGAGGCGGCTCGCATCTACGCCGAGAATGCGATTCGAAAACGCAGCGAGAGTCTGAATTATCTCCGCCTCGCCTCCCGCCTGGACGCCGCCGCGTCACGCATACAGACTGCCGTGCAGATGCAAGCGGTCACGAAGACGATGGCCACCACGGTGAAAGGCATGGACAAAATCCTCACCTCGATGGACCCCATGCGGATCGCGAAGGTGATGGACGCCTTCGAGCAGCAGGTCGGCACGCTGGATGTGTCTCTGGGCACTATGGACGCTGCCTTTGAGAGCTCCTCGGCCGGCACGGTGCCGGTGACGCAGGTGGACTCATTGATGGAGCAGGTAGCTGCGGAGAACAACATCGACCTTAGTGCGAAGCTTGGCAGTGCGCCGTTGAGTAGCAGCATTTCGGCGCCGGAGCGTAGACAGGAGGTCACCGAGGACGACATAGCGGAGAGGCTTAAGGCTTTACAGGCTTTATGAGGGCGGGCGGGGTAGAACATTCGAGTGGTGCGCGTGTGCTTCTAGCCAAGGCGGATAATGCCGAGCTGAAGACGATCGCGGATGGCGGTGCCTCACCTGAGTCAACGTCTTTGTCTCCCCCCTTTTTTCTTTATTGCGGCATTTCTGCCGCTCTTGTTAGTCGAGTGACGTGCAGCTGCCGTGTGTGGTGCAGCTCTCTCCGCTTCCGCATATTGGGTGGCTGTCGGCATTGATTTCCCTTTGGTGCTCAGTCTAGGCGAACCGGCTTCTCTCTCTCTCACAGCGCTTGCAAGTATTTCTGACACTCATGCCATCGCCAAGTTATTTCTGTGTGGAAGTATGCGCTACTTTGTAGGCAGCGCGTCTCTCCACTTGCTGTGCAGTGGCTGAGGATGTGCATGAAAGGGTCAGGGGCCAGAACTGATAGGCAGACGCACATTGGCAAGCGTAGAGCTGCTCTCACGAGTCTCATGGTGAGTGGTCGTGGCAGAGGTACTCATGCAGCGGTCAACTTGCGTGGGCTGGAGAAACATTCGAGAACAAGGCGGAGGGAGGGGATGCAGGGGAATAGGAAGAGTCGACTACACCGCAAAAATCTCTTGTAGGTAGTGGCGCAAGCTCCCGCGCGCGCTCTCTCTCTACTGCAGTGCTCACCTTCACATCTTCCTCTCAGCGCTGCTGGCAGGTCAACCCTGCTTTTCCTGTCTCTTCCTCTTCCCGTCCCTGTGTCTCACTTCGCTCTTGCCTAACAGTCACCATACATCCGTTACTCAAAGTACCCCCTTCTTTTCTCCTTGACAATCCGAGTCTGTGCGTGTGTGTGTGATAGTCTGCCATGTGCGGGATGCACCTGTGTCTGTGTGTACTTTTGTTGCGTCAAGCACCTCTTTTTTTCTTTGCTTCCATCTTCGTCTTTATCTCGGATGATCTCTGTGCAAGTGTACCCGCCCTCACTTATCGCGTGCTCATGGGTGCGCACAACGACACGCACTATGTCTGCACCACCAATTCACGTACATCTCTTTCGCCTTCGGCTCAGCACTGCGGCGCGGGCTTGTGAATCTTGCGCCCGTACATGTGCATCTTCGAGCGGTACGCCTGTTTTTCCCCCTCTCTTTCACCCTGTCTGTTTCTTAAGGTTTCTTGCATCGCTCGCGTGCGTTTTTCTCTCGCCCTCTTTGCCTCTCCGATTCGCTGATCGGCTGCCAGGGTGAGTGGCTACTGCAAGGGAGTCGACTGAAAACGCCCTTTCCTCAGCCTTGCTGCCCAAGGGGTGGCGTGTGTCCGTCAGGGGGGGGCCGGGGGAGTCCTGGCAGCGCTGGACCAACGCAGGGTTCAGAGAACCAGGCGGTGGGCCAGCGTTGGGTCTCTAAAATCAATGTGCCAAGGCACTTCGTCCGCTTCAACCCGAAGGATAGGAGCATGACAGGCAGGAGAACGGTGGGCTGGTGTTGAGAGCAGCAAGTGAAGCGGGGGCTTCTGGGGGAGAGAAGAAGCGCGTTCACAGGCTGCGTGCTGCAGTCGCTCCTGCTGCCTCTTCAGGTGTGTGTGTGTGTATCCGCTCTTCTCTCGCTCACCCGTCCTTTCGGACCTCGTCTGCCACCCCTTTCGCGGCGAGCGTCACCTTTTCAGCTGAGCAT
The DNA here is from genome assembly GCF_017916325.1 of Leishmania martiniquensis. Lineage (NCBI taxonomy): Eukaryota > Euglenozoa > Kinetoplastea > Trypanosomatida > Trypanosomatidae > Leishmania > Leishmania martiniquensis. The sequence goes on from NC_090168.1 coordinate 899,161, forward strand.
GAAGCCATTCATGCGTAATGCCTTCTTCCTGCACTCCATGCCCCTCTTCCCCTTCCTCTGATATCATTGCGGTCTTGCTGTTTCACGTTCGTCTTTGTCTCGGTCGTCATCGCCTTGCCTATGCCGCTGATGCGCATCCCTGATGAACGCGCTCTTCCTCCCACTTCTCCACGCGCTTGCGCACGGAGAAGAGGTCGACTGCACATGGGCGCACGCGAAAGCGAGCAAAAGAAGGCAATCACACGAGCGGCACTTTTTTTTCGTGTACTGTGATAGTGAAGCGTAGCGGAACCTCTCACAACTGCGCTCCAGACAACATCACTGTTGCCCCCCTACCCTCCGGCACCTCCTCTCTCCCTTCATACAAACACAAAAAGAGCAGCGACATAGGAAAGTGCCGGCCGATACGTAGGCAGACACAAACATACGCGTCTGCCTTCTTCCCCGCCTTTTCCTGCCCTTGATCCGGTGCGCCGGACGCTCCTCTGCTGCTTTCCCTTTCCCTTGTCGCTTTCCGGCCTATCGCAGCGCCTCGCGCTCGTGACTTGTCGAAGACAGCGCACAAACGCCATGAAGCGCGGAGGGAAGCGCTCGTCCCGTGACGGGGAGGCCGTCCCTGGAGCACGCGCTCGCACGAAGGACGTGGCGGAGATGCAGAAAGAAGAGGAGCGCCGCCAGCGTGAGCTCGATGAGGCGAAGCGGCAGGCGGAGCTCGAGGACGACGAGAGTTGGGAGGACGACGAGAGCGGCGCTGAGGCAATCGAGAGCGGCGATGACGAGGAGGAAATCATCGATGCAAGCGATGAGGGCGATGACGAGTACGCTGAGTTCCAGAAAGAGTCGTTGGCGCACATTTCGAATGGCATCAAGTCTATCTCCTTCAAGGAGCTCGACCAGGTAGGCGCCGACGACGATGAGGCCAGCGGTGCCGCGGCCGTGTTGGTCTGGCGTGGCGACATCGAAGGTGCCGCCGCCGATGAGGCGGAGGGCGGTGAGCCGATGAAGCTCGAGTTTTCCAACAGGGCATACGACGCCTTCTTTCAGCTGCGCACGGAGTATCCGTGCCTCTCGTTTGAGATTGTGAAGGACAACAAGGACAACTACACCCAGTACCCACTCTCGATGGTGCTGGTATGCGGCACGCAAGCGGATGAGCAGGCGCGCAACGAGCTCTTGGTGCTCTATGTGACGAACATGTGCCGCACCAAGTACGATGTAGCCAGCGATAACGACAGCGAGGAAGACTACATCGGTGATGAGGACGATAGCGAGGAGGACGAGAATGACGAGGCCGGCGAGGACGTGAATGATGGCGAGCCTGTGGTGCACCACCGCTCCATCAAGCACTACGGCACCGCCAATCGCGTGCGCTGCTGCCCACAGAACAACCCAGCGAGTGGAAGCCAGCTCGTGGCCGTGTGGTCCGACGCTGGCCATGTCCAGGTATTCGATATAGAGTCGGAGGTGCGTGCCCTGACTGACTTCTCGAACTGGTCGAAGGAGCAGGCGCAGGTGTGGAAGCAGCAATCGACTGGCGGGCAGAGTAAAAAAGCTCAGCCATTGAAGTTCTGCACTCCGTCGACATCGCACAAGACGGAGGGCTACGGACTCGACTGGAGCCCGGTGCAGGCGAACGTCTTCGCGTCGGGTGACTGTGCTGGCTCTCTGTTCGTGTGGCAACCCACGGACGACGGCCGGTGGAAGAGTGCATCGAGTAGCACTGCACTTGGCGCCATGTCGATTGAAGAGATTCAGTGGAGTCCGACGCAGGCGGATGTGCTCATCACCGCCCGCTCCGGTGGCGTAGTGGAAGTTTGGGACACGCGTGACATGCGAGACTGCAAAATTTCGTTTCAGGCAGACCCCTCCGACATCAACGTGGCTGACTGGAACCGTGCGCGGCAGGCGTCGCACCTGCTCGTGACGGGCGCTGATAGCGGCGCTGTTGCTGTATGGGATCTGCGGCGCATTGCAGCGTCGGAGCCGATCCAGCGTATTGCCTTTCACAAGAAGGCCATCACGTCCGTCGAGTTCGCCCCGCACAACGAGAGTGTTTTGTCCATTCTCAGCGACGATGGCCGCTGCACTCTGTGGGATCTGTCGCTCGAGCGCGACGTGGATGAGGAGCAGCAGGCGGTGGGCGAGCTGTTCAGCGGGAGGCTGAGGGAGTACCCCGATCAGCTGATGTTTCAGCATCAGGGACTCATGCACCCGAAGGAGGCGCACTGGCACATGCAGATTCCTGGCATGGTGGTAACGACAGATTACGAAGGCCTCAACCTCTTCCGCCCCATGAACTGGAAGTCCTTGATGCGCTGAGGAGAGGGGGAGGGGCGTGGATGGACGGTATCGAGGGCGAGAAAAGATGCGCTCCCGATTAGTGGTAACATGACCCGAAAGCCGGGTCGCAGTAGGGATGCGTGTGCGTGTTTGATATGTGTGACTGCACAGTGAATGCCATTCATCTCCGACCTCTTTTTTTTCTTCCGTTTTGTTTTGGCCTTTCCTTTCGCACGCCTGTGATATTGCCTCCCTCTCTTCCACGCTCTCTGCCCTCTTGTGGTCGCCTCCGCCCTGCCAATCCGCTCACAGGAGAAGAGGAGCAGACGAGGCGTAAAACAAACGACGTCACCTCCCCTTTTTCCTCCACCTCCGCTGTGTGCTTTCTTCCTCTCTCGCTCTCTTCGCCCGTCGTATGCGGGGTGGTGCTAGTCAGCACGGCTTGCTTTGTCTTCAAGCTGCTACGCGCAACCACTGCGCCCATCCTTCGCGCCGAGGCATGTGGGCAGGAGGCTCTCCAACCGTGAAGGAAACGGACTTGGCGGCCGCAGTGGAGGTCAAGGGGTGACGGGGGCGGCGACGATCACCACTTGTCGCAGCTGACGTGTGACTGTGGTGTAACGGACAAAGCCGAATAATGCGTGGCGTGGCCGACGCGTATTAACAGAGCGCAACGACGTAACACACACACAATACGGATGGCGGTCGCTTTCGACGATGGGCGGCGATGATGCGCGCATCGGCGCGCAGACTCAGGGCCACAGCTACCTCGCACAATCTCCGCCGCCATTCCAAGAGAACAGCGAGAGTTGCAGTTTGCGCTATTATAGTGCACCAGTGATTCCGTCCATGTGTTGGTGTTGGCACACTTTACCGAAAGGTGCTCCTGCCCCCCTCCCCCCTTTCCCCTCCTCTTCTCCATCTCCTTGCACGGCGACTTCTCTGCTTTCTTTGCCGATGAACGCTGTCAGTAAAGGTGAGGTGTGCACTCCTCTAGCTCGCTTCCCAACGCGCGCGCCCTCTTTTTTTCGTTCCTTCACTTGCCCTCTCTCCGACTCCTTCCCTTTTTCTCTCTCTCTGTGCACTACCCGTGCCTGTACGATTTCTTCCCTCTGGCACTTACTCAAAGGTCACCGTAGGCGGTAGCAGAGGCACAAGGTGAGGCAGGGAGCTAAGCGCCAAGCCGCGATCCTCACCTGCTTCCAATTGTTTGACGCACTCCCTTCCCCGAAGTGCCCTTCACACACCCGCACGTGTCTATACGATCTCGGCCCACACATCGGCCGAACGATGAACCCTCTGGTACCGCTAACGGTCTTGGTCGTGAGCTGGAGTCTGGACAGCACCGACCCCGATGTCCAAGCACGTATTCTCCTCCTCTTCATGGCCGTGCATGTAGCGATTGCCTTCACGGCGGTGTATATCTTCTTCGAAATTTGGCGCTCCGCCGACAACACCCTCATCCGAGTGAAGGACCCCTACACCGGCGTGGAGAACATTCAGAGGCACTGGGAGTACGACCTGAGAAAGCTGCGTGAGCTGATGGTGACGAAGATTGGTTTGCCTGCCGCCTTCAGCGCCCTCTTGGCCTCTCGCTACGGCATTGCCTTCCCTCTGCTACTACAGAGCCTTAACAATCCAAGGGCAGTTTACCAGTCAGAGCTGTTCCGCGTGTACCTAAAGGGGGAGAGGGCAGAGGGCGAGCTGCAACGACCGTGGAGGGAGGCAAACATGGTACCTGAGTGGGCGAGGGTGCTCTGGAGACAGGGAGAAACGGACTCGGATAAACTGGTAGCTGGCAGCGGGCTTGGACAGCAGAGCCCCACCGGCGTGAGTAAGGCTTCACGCAAGCGCAAGTAGGGCAGTCGCGTGACTGCCGTCGCACCTCCGACAGGGGTGGAGGGACCTCTGTGGCTTTACGCCAGGTGCCCTCAGACGAAGCGCACTACCCCCCCTCTCTCCCCCTCCTCTCCCTCTCTCTCTCCAGGTGGCACCGTATCCGTTGCGGTGCGAGACAGCGGCAGGGAGGAGATATAAGCTGACCAAGCTGAGGCTGAGCCACACACACGCACACGCACACACGTGCATAACTGTGAGAACCTTAGCGCAAATGGCCGGCCGATTCGATTGGCGGCATCTTCATAGAGAGAGATGCACCAGCCGATGTCGCGCGCTTGAGGAGCAGAGAGCCCTGCAGCGCAGTAGCGCAGAGGAAATGCAAGCCCGTGACGGCTCTGTGCGTATGAGCTCTACCAAAGCTCGTGTAGGCTCAGTTGCGGGACCGTCAGCGCTTGCGAGACGCGAAAAGATGTCTGCAGGAGGTGGTCGGGGTCTCCGCAACACGTGCTTGTATCTGTCTCCCCTCCACCCTACATCGGTTGTAGTGCGCGCTTCTCCGATCTTTCCCTACATCCTTCCCTTCTTTCGGCTCTCCCATTGCCTCTGCTCTCTGACTCGCCCTCCTCGAAAAGAAAAAAAGACGTGCCTATACGCATCACTGCGCGCACATCACCGCCACCAACTTATCCTCGGGTATGCGCCTCGTCTGCCTTTGACACGCACACCCGCACATGCTATTTTCGAGAAGCACTTGTGACTTTTGCCGGTATTTTGACGCTCATCATGACGTCATCCGGTGCCCCTGTGCCGAGTGTTGGCGCTGGCGTTGCAGTGCGGACTCCGCCAGCGCCGCTGGAAGGAGCGCACCTTCCAAGTCGGGGGTGGTGGCTTCCCAGCCGATCCAGCTTGTGAACTCAGACCCTGCTGACAGTGCTGTAGCGTTAGGAGCGGCTCGAGTGGCGGAGGCGGCAGGGGTGGCTCACGTTCGATCGTGTCCTCACAGCGCTGCTCCCTATCACCAATGTCGCGACTGCGTTCTGCCAGCATATTTTGTGCCCCAGAAGGCTCATTGGGACGGCCACACAGTCGTGTGTGACCCGAATTCTCGTCAGAACGCAGGGTGTGGCTGCGCTGCAACATGCCGATGCCGCCGGGCAACTCGTCGCATCAAGGCGCGAAAGCTACCCACTCCTCGGTACGCTGCGCATGAAGTCCCCATCATGGGGCCGCTGGCATCTCTGTACATCAAGTCGTAAGTTTGTCGCACACGGCACATCCCCTCGCAGCCGCTCATCCCTATCCGCATATCCTCTTGAAACACGAATATGAGGGCATCGATGCCCCGCTTCATGAGCCTCCTCGATGTGTTTGCGGCTTCCCCTAGCTGCGTACTGCCCACCCGACCCACCCCACCGTCCCAGCTGCATCTCAAGTATGTTGCTCTTCTTTAGACTTGAATGGCACCACATACCTGGCCTGGCCACGCCTCGTCTCAGCCCCCCCTCGCCTCCTCTCTCGCGTGCATGCATGCGTGCATCTTCTATACCCGCGAGCTCTTCTGCGCCATTGAGAGAGGGTGAGTCCGCTGCACTGCTTGAGCGCACGTATACCCCAGTGGCGGGCGTAGACACCATTTCTGCTTCACATTTCTCTGCTCCGGCATCGCACGTCGCTCCGACTCTTTCTCTGCCCCCCGCTCCTCCCCTTTGCGTCTTTGGATCCCAACATCGCGACGTGTGCACGTGGGGCCCGTCACACAACACACACGCCCTCCCAATAGATGCAGAGGTGCACACACGGGTCTTTTTTCTGTTTCGCTCTCCTTCGTCTGCTCACGCTGGCGTTGTGTTCGTGCTCTTCCCTCTTTATCGGCGCAGCTCTGCCGCTTTTCTCTTTTGCTCTCCTGCCGCTGCCGCCAACACCATCGCCAGCGCTTAGGAAACACAAAAGTCGGAGAAGAACTCTAGCGAGAAATATACCCCTCCCCAACTTGAGCTGAAGGATAGTCGAGCCATTCGAAGCAGCCCGAAAAAAGAGGCACGCTGACAGTTGACAGAGCGTACGCATACCCAAAACAGGAGACCGACAGACGCGCGCACATTGCTCAGCTTCTCTCTCCTGGCCTCTGATAGGTTGCGACACTTCTTCTGTCTCGCATTAGCGTCTGCGTGGATGTCTGAGAACGCGCCCCAGCACCACAAGGGCCATCAAGTTGCCGCCGGGGAGACCTTCTTCTACCGTCAGCATGTGCGCCCAGGGGTAGAGACGACTTTTCGAATTCGGCTCATTTCTGGCACCGCCAACCCGGACCTTACCGACAACGTGGCGAAGTGCCTGAACGTGGACAAGTGCCGCACAGAGATCAAACGTTTCGCTAACGGGGAGCTGAATATTAAAGTGGTGGACAACGTACGGGGTGATGACTGCTTCATTATTCAGCCGACGGCCGGTGGGTTCGACACGGACGTCAATACAGCCATGATGGAGCTGCTGCTGCTCGTGCACACCCTGAAGCTGTCTTCGGCCAAGCGGATTACGGCTATTGTGCCCTACTACGCGTATAGCCGCCAGGATCGCAAGAGTGAGCCCCGTGTGCCGATATCTGCCTCTGCGGTGGCGCAACTGCTGCAGTGCATGGGTGTGGACCGCGTTGTCACAATGGATCTACACTGCGGCCAGATACAGGGCTTCTTCCGCAATATACCGGTCGACAACCTGCTCATGTTCCCCGAGTTCGCAACGTATCTCATGCGACAGCCGTGGTTCGACAAGAACGAAACGGTGGTGGTCTCACCTGATGCCGGTGGCGTCGAGCGTGCCAGCGTGTTGGCCGATCGCATTGGCGCTAGCCATATTGTCACCATCCTGAAGCGCCGGAAGGAGGCGGGCAAGGTCGACTCCATGCAGACAGTCGGTAACGTTGAAGGCTACACCTGCGTCATCGTTGACGACATGGTCGACACCGCCGGCACACTGTGCAAGGCCTGTGACTTGCTGAAGGAGATGGGCGCGACGCGTGTGATTGCGTGCGCCAGCCACGGTATTTTGACCGATCCAGCGTGTGACCGCATCAACGCTTGTGAGGCGTTGGAGGAGCTTGTGGTGTCTGACTCCATCGATCAGCGCCTGACGACAGCTAAGTGCGATAAACTAACTGTGCTGACAACAGCGCCGTTGCTGGCACAGGCGGTGCACAGCCTTCACAAGGAAGCTTCGCTTTCCTCTCTTTTTGTGAAGGTGTAACCACACATTCCGCGGCACCGAAGGAAAAAAAAAGAGAGGCGTGCTCAGGTGCGCCTCACCGCTGCTTTCGAGAGCATACCTGCCGAGGCGGCGAAGGCACCGGCAGACAAAGCAGCCACGAGGGGATAGAGGCGGAATATCTTCCGCAGTGGCCTCTTTTTGTTCCGCGTTGTTTGCCATCTCGCTTCCCTTTCACCTTCGATTCTTTATATATATATATATATAAAGATTTCTATGTTCGCTTAATATCTGCGCGCGTGCGCCTCTCTCTGTAGGTGTTCGCACACAGCTGTGCATTGTTCGCTCTTGTATGAATGGTCGGAGGCGCTGATCTCTGCCCTGACATGGTGCTCGATGTGTTGTGGTGAGCCGTGTGCGAGGGAGGCGCCACACTCCTTTTCCGCAGATGTTCAAGAAGGGCCGAAGAGAGGCAAACCGCCACAGAGGTAACGGTACCCACGGATGTGCACCTGGGCGTACCGCGGATGCCCCGTTGACCAGCAAGGAGGCAGGAAATGCGGGGCTGGGCTTCTACCTGCATACACGTAGAAAAAGGATGCACCAACAAGCGCGCCTGCATATTTGCCGCTCCTTGGGCACCTGCGGCATTTTTCGCTTGGTTGAGGAGAGGCTCTACAGGAGCAACTCACCGAGCTCGTTCTGGTCCTACATGTATGGTGTGGTATGATTGTGCCGAATGGTAGAAGGGGCTTCTGTGCTGTCTGCCCGTGAGTTTAGGGTGTGCGTGGGCGCATGCCGGTCGTCTCTCGCACGACCTCTCGTTTGCTCGCGTTTTCTTCCCGTCTTGTCTTCCCTTTTTGTTTTTTCTTTGCATGTCGTCGGCACATCTGCAATGCTGAGAGTTCTAAGCAAGCAAAAAAAAACTGGAAGAATCGGAGACAGAAAAAAAGTGAAGAAAGGGATGCCGTCGGGCATCTCGAAAGGACAAGGGAAGGATCTTGCGCAGCTTCACGAGGGACAACAACTGCGTGGCAAAGTCTTTTGCGTGAGTGAGAAAACCATGTCGGTGGGTGGGTGGGTAGGTAGAGGGAGAGCCGGAGCCCCAGTCCACGGCGCCTTCGTCGAATGAGCGTGAGTCATTCCTTGGGGGTGCCTCTGCGTGGTATGCTGTAGCTGTGTCGACTCGCATTTCAAGCTCTCTTCTCTCGCTTAATGTCTTCCACTCTTCGCTGCGCATTCGAACCTCTGCACTTTCCCCCCGTCTGCCGTCACCCACAAAGTTCCTCGCACACACTTGCGAAGGTGCACACAGCCCAAATCAAAGAGTGTTTTTCCCTCTCTAACCCCCCTTTTTTTGATTTCGAGGATTGCTTCCCTTTGGCTGCCGCGTCACGTTTTTCTGCTTCCAAAAGTTCACGGAGAGCGTGCCCCCGTTGGAGTGTGTTGGGTTACACGCGCCATCTGCATACGTGCCGGCGTCGCCACTGGTGTCGCTGCGGCACGCCAAGTGAGTGAGGCTGAGGCATCACACGCTTTTCGCGGCATGCGCCACTCGAGGAGTTTGTGGTTCGCTTGCGATCTTGCCATCACGGTCTCGTAATATCACTCTATTCGACGCGCACAGACGGACGTGATACCCTTTCATCTCAATTTCGCGAGCGCCTGACAAGGTTGAAGTGAAACTTTTTTTGTAATAATAATTTGTGCTGCTCGCCGGTGGAGTGAAGAGAGCGACGAGCTTGTGGACAGGGGGCGCATCCCGTTTCCTGTGCAACACCCGTCGTGCTTTGGAAATAGCTGCAGCCGCCGCTTCCTTTTTCTCTCTTCGTTGCTGCTGCTGCTGCTATTTTTGAACCTCATCGCGTACTGGCGCTGCGCACACGCGGCGCCGACTTCGAAGAGAAAAGCCGTCCGAGAGGCAGACCTGCGCAGAGGTTCCGATAACACAGGGCGAAAGAGATCAGGAAGACACGGACGTCAGCTTCACGTGGCTGAGGCCGAGAAGATTTCTGATCACTGAGACGCGCCGCACAAAGAAAGGTTTCCGTTTTTTGCGTTACCTCTCTCTCCTCTCGTGTGTGCCGTTTGCTCAAGTGTCCTATTACGTCCTTTCGTTTCTGCTTCGGTTAGCGGTCTTGGAGCTGGGTGGGTGGGGCGGCAGCCGCGGCACTCACTCACGTACGCACGCATTCACAAAGCGGTGCGAGCGGGATCGGCGGCGCTGCCTTCACTTTCTCTTTGATTTCCTGTCCTCCTCTTCCGCTCCGCCCTCTTCCTATATCTCCCTACTTCCGCTCTCGTCGTGCGTGGCGTACTCTCCTCTTTTTTTTCCGGTAGCGGTGCCCCCCCTCTCTCTTCCCGACGGACATTTCTCTTTTACTTTTGCGCTTTCAACCGACTCGCCTTCGCCTGTACAAGGCAGCTGCACGTAAAGAGAGAGCGAGAAGAGGCCCCTCAACCACTCCACCGCCTTGGGGGGGAGTCCCGCTCCAGCAGCTCTCCGTCATCTCGCTTTTTTTTTCTGTTTTCGCTCTGCTTCAACACCCGTGATCCTTTCGAGGATAGCAGCTGACCCACACCCTGGACGACTGCTGTGTACGTTCGTCGCGTGTGCATCATCTCACCTCCTTATCCTCCTGCTTGCTTACTGTACTTCAGCGTCTTCGCGGTTTTGCATTTTCGCATCACCATCCTGCGCCACTGCTAGCATACACGCAAGCCCACAGCGCAGAGGTTCCGCCCTCGAACTCAAAAAATATATTACCAGGCTGACCTCCACTAGCGCTGCAATCTTCACTGGTGGTGTGCCTGTCTGTCTGTCGCCCTCCCTCACTGTGTCGCTCAGCTTCGCCTTTTTCTTTTCCGTTTCCTTTTGCGTACTCTTTGCCGCTTTTTGTGTTGCTGAGGCAAGTGACCGATAGCGATCCCGCCAGCGCGCTCTCGCATCGCCTCCTGCACTCAAGAGCTCTGCTGGAGCACCAATGTCGGCTGGGCAAGTATCCTCGCCTCTCAGCAGCTCGGACTGCAGCACTGCGCGGGCCTCGCCCTCCAACTTGCGCAGCGACGACGTCAGTGACAATAACTCAACCGGGTTCGAGGCTGTAACGCAGTCCAAGCCTCCACTGTCAGTGGGTGCCGCTTCGGTGGCGACACTGCCTGCGTCGGATGCGTTTGCCTCCCCAAGGAGTGGACGTAATGGGTCTGTTGGGGTACCTTCGTCCGTCTGCACCACCACTACCGTGGCGCAAGGGCGAGGTCCGAACCAGGAGCGGTTCGCCTCATTCATCAGCACAAAGTCTTCGGCACTGCTGATTCCGTCGTCCGTGAATGACGCGCGCCCTTCAGGCCTAGCCCAGTCGTTGCCACTGGCACCGAATGAGGCGGCGAGCGGCCCACTCAACAGACCAAGAGGCATGTCACAAGCAAGCGGAGAGGCTGTCGGAGAGCGGCCGGCTGACTACTCTACAACAGCGCCCCCCTCCCTGCAGAGGCTGCCCTTGCCCGAAAACGTCGGCGATGCATCGGTGAAGTCCTCGAAACTCTCTGTACCACAGAGCGCGGCATCGTCACCGCTGGCACCCTCTTCACGCGGCGCCGAGAACGGCCGGTGGCGTAGAGCAAACACCATAGGCGGGGCCAATGGCTTCAGCCCACTCCCTCCACTGGCGCCTCCCGTGCGGCGGCCGCCTCTGCCTTCCACAACCGGCAGTCGATCCGTCAAGAGCCTAAACAGTCCAAGCCAGTTGACTACCGCGGATGGAGCGAAGACTTCGCCGCTGGGTGCATCCACTGGCAGTGCCGCGGACACAATGGTCCAGCCACTGGCGACAGTGAGGACCACAGAGGATGGCGAAAGCGGCTGGTGGGAAGCGGTCTGCCGGCTTGTCGCTAATCGTGCCGAGCAGGTGAGCACGTACCTGGAGAACCTGGTTGACCCTGGTGGCGTAGCCGCTGCTGCCGCTACGGAGGCGCCTGCCGGGTACGCGTCACGTGCGCGCGGGAGCCAGCGAGTGCCGCGCTCCCCCATTGGCAGCACCTCGATCGGTGGCTCTGCTTCAATGTCCTCCGACTCTGGCGTTACCTATGGGCGAAACGGACGCTCTCCACCGGCGCGTGCCCAGCTCTCCTCTGCTGCTGGAAGAGGCCAACGCGCCCTCTTCGAGCCCTTCAACAACACAGCGGCGCGCCCTAGTGGCACAGGCCGAGAAAACAGCGAGGGGTCTTTGACTTTGCCGCTCGACTTGGTCGTTATTGATCCGTCACAAGGCCCCTTGTTTAACAAGCCGACTGCTTCGCAGCCTACCGTGAGTATTGTGAGGCGCGATGCGGTGAACGACTCCTTCACGGGCGATGACGACAAAAGTGTTTCAGACGTCGACTACTACGCCGGCGAGCCGAATACGTACGTGGTCGATCTCCTGTCCGCACTGCGCGGGTATCAGTCGAGCCCGACGGAGCCGTTCGGGCATCTTGTCGCCGCAGCGTTGGCGTCTCGGTCGAAGGAGGCGCCGGTGCGCGGCTTCGAGATCGCCGCCGCGGATCACAATCCGTATCTTGTGCGGCTGATTCTCGACTCTGGCACGCTGGACGAGGCGGACGCGGAGGCGCAGCGTCATGTGAAGGAAACAATGGCGGAGCTCTTTTCGGTGAGTGACGGGGTGCTGAGCCCGGCCATCTACGAATATCTCACCTCTTTCTTTCGCATGCCGTTCATGCGGCTCTCGCACAGGGAGTACACCATGCTCAAGCGCAGCGGCTTCGAGTACATCAAGCTCATGTACGACCACCAACACGTCCTGCCAGACGAGCCCCTTCACTCTATCCTGATAAACCAATCTCGTATGATGCAGATTCTCAACCTGATCTTCATGGTGGTGCAATTGTGCGCGATTATTTTCTCTACCGTAGCGATTGCACTGGTGCTGGCAAAATGGATGGTGGCGAACGGCGGTAGTCTCCAGAACTTCGGCTTCTACACACTCATTGTCTATGGAGGGGGCTGGGCGCTGAATCTGATCTGCATCATCTGCACGGTGCGTAGCCGGCAGGACGAGGCGCAATACGAGCCCAGGTATGACGACGGCGAGTACGTGATGGTGCCATCGCCTTATCTTGCGGTGGTGCCTGTGCTGCCACTTTTCGATATGTTCTGCCTCATCGCCTACGTCCGTGCGTTGAAGCAGAAGCGCATGATTTACGCCCACAACATCGTCGCCTGCAGCCGCCTCTCCAGCATCTTCTACGCGACTTTGTTTGCCTTTCCGCAGCTCATTACCCAGGCGTACTTCAACAACATCCAGACGAGCATAGATGCGCAGTTGCGGCACAGCTGGCCTTATATTGTGCTGGTTGTGGCCACAGTCACGCAGTGGTGCTTGGCGCTGATTGGGTACGCTTGGCTTCTGTTCACGCACGACTCGATCGACGGGTTCGGCTTTGCCTGCTTCAACGTGGGCAAAGTACCCCACATACTGGAGCGACATACCGCGGCAGCTCACGTGCTGCATTTCGTCATGGCGTCGGTGCTGGAGACGAACGTGTTCCTCCTCACCACGACCGCCATCGCGCTGCCGGTGGCGATCTGCGGCTACTACCACGTCACCATCCTCGTTCTCTCTAGCTTCACGATCGTGTACATCCTCCTTGTGTATGCCGCCATCATTTTGATAGAGGGTTCAACGGTGCGCATCAGCTTCTCCTCCGTTCCGCTGCTGCTCATTCAGCTAGCGCTGCTCGTTTCCTCGGAGCGGGTCGGTGCCGAGGAGTGCGCCTCCTTCCGGCACCTCTACTTCCGGCAAACCTTCATATTTGGCTACTTGAGCTGGGGCGCCTATTTCACCTTCTTCGTTGTGTGGCTGATCCTCATGGTGAAGTGGTGTGTGCTATTAAAGACGGAGGTGAACTTGTTTCCGCGTCTGTTGTGGCCGTTGGCGCGGAGGGACACTCGGTTCACATCGCAGACAAAAGCGGACGCTGGCATGGAGACGTCTCCCACCGACACGTCGTCTGGAGGTGCGGCATGAGGACGGCAGTAGAGGCGGTCCTTTGGTACCCCCCATCCCCCCCGCAGAGGAAGAGAGGTGTATGCGTCTGTGTCTCGGAGAGGGTGCTGGTGGTGGTGGTGGTAGTGCGAAACAAAGGCATGTGCGACTCTGCTGCTTAACGCAACCCGAATCATTCATGCAGCGCATACGGGGAGAGGGAATGTGGAGGGTACATGAAGAAGAGGCCAAATCAAGCGTCTCCGTCGCGCTGCTGCCGGTCTGTGTAGTGCTGACGGCGCCATTCGCTCCTTGAGGGAGGGAGGGACAGAGTGGAAGGGGGCAAGAGAGGTACCAGCATGGGCGTAGGCGCGTGTGCATTGCATCACTGCGAGGTGCCGTATCTCGCACCTTCTCTTCTTGTCTTTTTCTTTCGAGCGGCTGCGTTGTATTGCTGCTCTGTGCTCCTGTCATTTTTTTCTGCTGTATTGCACTGATCGCATGGATGCGGTGGCGCAGCGGCACTGCGAACAGCGAAGGAGAAGCGAACCGCCCTGATGGCCGAGGGGTTTGGGGGCGGTCCCCGTGCACAGCGCCCGTTGCCGCTGGCCTTAGGACACGCTCCCCCACCCCCGCTCTCGTCTCTACGACATGGTACCGCCGACGACTCCGCCATCTAGGCTGGTGGGCGCTACGGCATTCCTCTTTTTCCGTGGAGGGTGCGCACGGTGTCCCATTCACCTCCTCTCCCTTAGCACGCGCGTCCACAGCCTTCATCCCTCGCATACCGTCAGAGATTTTCTGGTGTGGGCTGAGAGAGCTCCCTGACGGCTCCATAGGAGAGAGGGAGAAAGGTAAACATGACTGTCCATACGGCCGTCCCCAGAGGCGTCCGCGCCTCTGGCCTTTGATGGCGGCCGCACACACATGCGCATTGTGCGTCCCGTCCCTCTCCGTCTCTCTGCCTCCTCTGTCGCTCCCCGCCACCCTCTGCTTTTTTGTCGTCCCTCTCGCTTACCTTTCGTTGACCGCCCGAAGTGGGCGCGGCTCTCAACAGGCCCAGTGATCGGAGATACCGCCCCCGACTGGAACACAGACGCGGGCACGCTTGGTGCCGCACCACCTTGCCACGAAGCTGCTGCGTGGGTGCCGCTGCTTCGCCATGCAGTGCCGTCCCACATTCACGGCTCTTTGGCGTGTGGCGTCCGGGGCGACCTCAGTTGACGTCAACGCGCCCGCCAAAAGAATCGCCAGCCCTGCCATGCGCTTTCGACGAGTTTCATCTCCCTTTGCCGTGCAGTTCAGGTGCCTCTGCCACACCTTCCCAAGGTTGGCGCATGACCCGCATTGCCCAGACGCGACGACCTCCGTACGCGCAAAGACGCTGACGAAGAAGCAGCTCACTCTCGCACCCGAAGACATTCTCCTGCGCCGAGTGAACGCGCTAGTTGGCGAGCGCAACGCTGCCGCTGCTGTGCAGGCAGTTAGGGCGGCCCTCCGGGGATCATGGGAGCCGCTAGCGAACAGCGCGGAGACTGCGGGCGGTCGCTCCGTTGAGGCGGGCGCGCCAGGCACGATGCCGACTTCTCGGTCGTTCTTCTCGACGAAGGCCTTCGCAGCCGCGCTATTTGCGTGTGAGGCCGCCGGTGACGCCGCATCCGGCCTTTCCCTTGTCGCGGAGGTGCGCCAGTGCACCTCCAGAGGCATTTCGACAGATTGGCTCCAAGCGGAGCACGTCTTGTCGGTGATCTTGCGCCTTCAGTGCATGGCAGGCGACCGTGACGGGGCGACGCGTATGTTCGCCTACCTTGCGCAGCACGGGCTGTTGCGCCTGCGCAGTGCATCGGCATTCTTGCAGTACTGCTGCAGTGGCCTTAAGGACCGCCGGCTCGCCTTTGCCGCCTATGAGGTGGCTCTCAAGCACAAGATTGAGCTCACTGGGCCAGACTACCTGGTGCTTGGCACGCTGTGCGTTCAGGTTCGAGAGCCTGTCAGCACGCTCTTCTTCATGCTGCAGGAGATGCGCGAGCACGTCTCGGAGGTGAGCGAGAAAATGGTCTGTGAGGTGCTGGAGCCGTGGGTGCGAATGGCCAACGACGACGGGGCGGTTGCTTTAAAGCTTCGCGGTGCACAGACACGGTTGCTCCTCCACAGAGTCGATGCCATATGCCACGTGCCGCAGCTACCTGCTGCCTCGCCACCACCATCGACCGGTGGTGCGGCGAGGGGTACCGGCAGCTCCAGCAGCAGTGCCGCGGGCGCACCGCCTACCGGTATGGAGGTGTGTGGCATCTGCCCAGCTTGCCAAGCGGAACTGTCCGGGTACCCGTTCACAGCCTCTTGCCGCGCTCATCTCTTGCGCGAGCTGACGGAGCTGATCGTTCCGCGGGCCTGCCGCAACCGCCGTGCGGCGCTGGGATTCGAACACTGGAGACGCTACATGCAGGCTCGCCTAGACGCGGGTGACCGTGTCGACGTTTTCATTGATGGCGCCAATCTGGGCTACTACGGCCTGTCGAGCTGGTACGATATCGCCAAGAAGCAGTTGATGCTGCACCGCGGTGTCCCAGAG
Source organism: Leishmania martiniquensis (assembly GCF_017916325.1). Lineage (NCBI taxonomy): Eukaryota > Euglenozoa > Kinetoplastea > Trypanosomatida > Trypanosomatidae > Leishmania > Leishmania martiniquensis. The sequence continues at coordinate 915,037 of NC_090168.1, forward strand.
CATCAAATCACGGACAACGACTTGAGTTTCAACGCACAGTGCAAGACTGCCGGCCGCGGCGTCGATGTTGGCGTGAACTTTGAGCTGATTGACGCTGCTGTCCAGCTTGCCGTGAGCACATACAGAATGCGCCGCCCCCTTATCATGCTGCATGAGCGGCACGTCGAGCCCAAGTTCATGACTTCGCAGAGCACGGCCATCCTGCAACGCTGGAAACAGGAAGGGTGGCTCTACTGCTCTCCTACGGGGCTGAACGATGACCTCTGCTGGTTGTACGGCGCGCTCCTCTTGACGGATCCGACAGACACGGCGCCTACCCCGGCCACAGCGACCACCGCCTCCTTGCATCGCACGTATGTCTGCACTAACGACAAGATGCGCGACCACCACTTTCGTCTCTTAAGCCCACGAGCCTTCATGCGGTGGCGTGACCGACACCGCATCGCCTTCCGCTGCGCGCGCGTGGCGGATCGCACGGAGCTGCACTGGCAGCTGCCGCCTCCATATGAGCGCTGCATTCAGAAGCAGGATGCTTGCTCGGCACGTTTACAGCGTGCACCGGAAAATCAGCCCACTCCACTCCACCACGGGAAGCCACAGGTGACAGCTCCCGCCGGCTCCCCGCACGCGAGTGGCACGCGTCCTATCACCATATGGCATGTACCTTTCGCCCCAGCTGTGTACAGTACACCTCAGCGTGAACACGTTTCGGGCACCACTGGTGAGAGAGGAGCCGCTGCGGTGCCAAACGCGGAAGACACGAGCGCTGCTCCTCACCTCTCAGCTCCCCTTCAAGAGGTTGGGGAAACGCAGATGTCGGAGATGGAGGAACGCGTTGTGGAGAGGCAGGCAGAGGCGAGCGAGGAGGAGGAGGAAGAGGAGGCCTTGGCTACCTCACCCGCAGCAGCGGGTCCGTGGGTCTGCATCTCGGTTCACCAAGAGGCTGTCGACTGAGGCGGTGAGGACGACGTGGCGTGGAAGCGCCAGCGGAGACGCCAGGGCGAGTGCTCGTGGAGGGCTAGAGAGGAGGCGGAGGAGGAGGGGAGGCGCAATGCAGACGGCTGCTGGTTTGGCGGGCCGTCTGATCCCTTCCCCCCTCTCTCTTCTTTTCCTCTTCACGATCGTATCGTCGTCTACCCTCCCTCTGCCGCGGAAATGCCTGTGTGGGCTACCCGCGCCACGGAGCCGTTGAGGATGCGCACTGCGGAAAGCAGCAGTGAAAACCAAGCCTTAGCTATAGCAGACGGCACGCACGATTGCCTGCCTCTCTAAAGCGGCTCGCGAAGCGGCGATGAAGGTGGGCCGGTTGGACGTGGGCATGAGAGGCTTGTCGTCTATCTTGCGCTGCGGCAGCGCTGCACCGCCAGTTCTTCACAGAAACATGAGTACGAGATACAAGCACGACGTGGAGAGTGGATCGGCCAGGTGCACGTCTATCATGGCGTGCACGCTTACGGCAGCTGTGCTCACAGCGTCATTATCCTCGGATGTGCAGAGACTGCGCAGAGAGCGGCGTCGCACTGCTTTGCCATTCGCTCTGCCCCCCCCCGCCGCGTACGTCCATCCTCCTCTCTCTTCTTCAGGGATAGTATGAGAAGACGTACCGCGCGCCTTTCGTGCGTGCAGGTGTTGGCCCACATGCACCCTTCTCAGCCACCCATCGCTCCTCTCTCGCTTTCTCTTCCTCTCTGACTCTCTCGATCACGCATGCGCATACTTTGGCGCGTGATGATTTCCGCTCGCTCCTCCCACCCTTTTGCGCCATCGCGCACCGCGCAAATCTTCCCCCCCTCTGACCACCCCACTGACGCTTTCCGCTCCTTCGTCGTCTCGAAAGGAATATCCACGCGAAGAGAAAGATGACGAAGGGTACCACGTCGATGGGTCAGCGCCACGGGCGCACGCACATCCTGTGCCGCCGCTGTGGCCGCAACGCCTACCACGTCCAGTGGGAGCGCTGCGCCGCCTGCGCCTACCCGCGCGCTAGCCGCCGTCGCTACAACTGGTCCGTGAAGGCTATCAAGCGCCGCCGCACCGGCACCGGCCGCTGCCGCTACTTGAAGGTGGTGAACCGCCGAATCGCCAACCACTTCAAGACCCCTAAGGCGTAAGTGATGGAGCAGGTCCATGCACGCTTTCGCTTGGAGCACGGAGGCTGATGAGAGGAAGAGTCGGAGCGCGATACCCGCTCCTCTTACCTGCTGGAGTGACGAAGGGAAGTAGAGGAGAGAGAGGGCAGTGCTACTTGCAGAGCAGCCTGTGCCCGTGCACGCGGAGCCAGAGGCAGAACCGCGCCTCAGCGTCTCTCTAGAGGGAAGGGAGGCAGCGGGAGCCAGCGCACCACGCTTCGTACGGTGAGCGCGACTGCTTGTGTGTGTGTGTTTGCTCGAACGCCGATGGGAGGTCACCTGTCGATGACGCTCTCTTGCCGGTCCACTGACGCCTCTCGCTTTCCTGTTGCTTCCACGCGCCTCATTTCCCTGGACGGTGTCTCTCTCTCTCTGTCTTCTCCCCTCACGCGGGTGACTCGCACGGCGGCCGCGCTTTGTGCGGCTCTCCTCTCCCTTTTGCCATTTTCTCGTTTCGGATGGGCATTTCTGTGTGCTTTCATCGCCTCATTTCGCTAAAAGAGCCAAACGCGTTTACCCCAACAAACAGAAAGTCGTCCGTGAAAACTTTAAGCACGTGCTGGGGGAGAGGGGAGGCGGAGTGGGGAGGGGGTGAAGGGTGGCCGCCGCCTCTTACCCTCCCTCGTCTTCGTAATCTCTGCCACGTACACACTCGAGGCCGCACCAGTGCAACTTTCTGAGGCATGGGCGCTTGCAGCTGCATGAGCGAAGCAGCACCCTTCCCGCGCGACTTTTGCGCTGTGTACGTGGGCCGTGGGGTTTCAGAAAGGATGGCCAGTGTGATGCGGAAAGGGTCCGCGTCAGAGGAGGTCACGGCCGCCTTCTTCTTCCTGGTCTGCCTTCACACTCTGCCGCTACTTGAGGTTAGGGTAACGTGCAGAACGAATGGCGCTTCGCTTCGGTCAGCCCTGTGTGGGAGCCCTCTCGTAGGCCCTGCTTCGCAGTGGTGCTCAGGAGGCTGTGTGCGGGGCTCGATTCGCCCCATCATGTGTTAGCTCGACAATATTCACCGCTGGGTGCCTCTTCTCTCGTCTTATCATCTCATTTCTTTCTACATCATGGCTGACGCCCCCCCTCTCGCAGATCACATGCACGCAGGCTAAGCGGAAGGCGACATTTTATACCATAAAAAAGGTGAAGCACAGGCGTGGTGAGGTGCCGAATACATCTTTCTGAGGAGCAGCGAGAGATCGTCCCCCGTCGTGTGCGTGTGCGTCTCCGTCCGCTCACGTTTGTGTGTATCTGCAATACCTGCGTGACGACGCCTGCGCCAAGGCGTGTCTTTTTGCCTCCTCAGGTCGCCACGGTGCCCATTCGCATAGGAGAGGAGGCGCCCGCCTTCGCCACTGGTGCAACGGAGACGGCGGGGTGGGGCGTGCGTACACGCAACGGCAGGAAGAGGAGGGGAGAGGGAGAGGGAGAGGGGGAGGGAGACGGCTTTAGGCGCGGGAAAGAACTGGGAGCGGGGTACGAGGAGGAAGAGCAAAGGAAACGCGCGCGCACACACATACACACAGACACAGGCAGACAGGCTGCGCGGAGCAACTTTGCCCTCTCTTTGGAAGTACCGCACTCTTCTGCTGCCGCTGCGCGCACTCCCGCAGGCAGAGCAGAGCGGCGAAAACGTATCGAGACTCTCCACCACTGCCGCCTCGCAAGGTGAGGCCTCATGATGGGCGCGGGAGGGCCCTCTGCCGGCGCTGCGCAGACGCAGGCCGGAGGCAGCACAACGCGGTCTACTACAGCTAAACTTCCACTGGCACCCGCTCCCATCCCCCCGTCCCTCCCAGATCCGAACACCCCGTTTTCTCTGGACAGCTTTCTGGCTCATTTCAGCGCCGTACCGATTACCGCGGCCGCAAAGCCATCCGAGGGGCCGCAGCACAGCATCACGAGCCACCAGCAAGACGCTTCAGTGCTCGACCCATACGCGTCTCCGCAAGGCGGCGGGGACATGTTCGACTTTTTCTTCTCTGTCGGCGCCTCCAACGCCCCGTGCACCAGCGGCGTCAGAAGTGGCAGCAGTAACGCGGATATCGTTCGGGGCGGCGACAGTGCTTTCAAGGGCACCAACACCGTGTCCGCAGGTGCTCCTGTCGCGGACGGCGACAGCGGTGCCCCGCTGAGCTTCGACTTTGCCTCCCTCTTTTTCCAGGGCGGGCAGGATGGCGCCTACCAGGATATCGCACTACATGCAGCGGGAAAGGGAGGCAGCACCGGCGATGCCGACGCCAGCAGCTTGACGCGCTGCGTCCGCAAGGGCAGCAGGGGTCTGGTGAACAGCGCTGACGCGGGCGTTGTGCCAGATTTGAACTTTCTCGTCCCAGACGATCAAGCGGCGGCGACAGTGGCCCGCGGCGCATTTATTTTGCCTCCAACCTCACGGGCTGTCGATTCAGCTGCCGGCGCTGAAAACAAATGCGCACCGCCATTGCTGCAAGCGAAGAGGCCAGAGGCCGCTGCGGAAGGTGTAGAGGACTCGGCAGGTGACGAAGCAGCTCACATCGGCGCACGACCTGGTGTTACGCTGGCGGCCGTGAAGTCTGCTCCTCCTCATCATGTTCCACCTGTCGGTGAAGCGACCCTGGAGACCCTGCCGCACGAGGACGCCTCATCGGCGATGGACCACGAGCCCTCGTTGGCAGCAGCGCTGGCCGCAGCGCCACCTTCATCAGACCTGCTTTCGGCTGAGGTGTCTCAGCAGACAGCTGCACTAGCCTCCTGCTTCAGCGAAGAGGATGCGAAGCGTGATGAGGCACCAGTCAGGTCCGCTGCGGACCGCCATTACCCAGAAATGGAAGCGTTCGCGAGGAGGCTTGCGCGAGGCATGACTGATGAGGAAGCCATGCCCGCCCCGGCCCACACTCATCAGTTCCCATCGAGTGCACCTGCTGCACCACTGGCGCGTTCTTCGCATCCGCCAGGTGCTGCTTCGGCAGGTAAAGCGGCTCCTCCGACACCGCCCTCGCCCAGAACACCACCAACACCCCTGGTGCCTCCGCTATCTACAGCATATCGGCCTCAGGCCCCCTTGCCCACCGGGATAGCCTGCAGCGATGCTACCAGCGTGGCCTTGCAGAAAGCTATGGCGGAGGCTGAGGAGGTATGCGTACGTGGGCTCGATATGGAAGGGATCAACGGCGTTGAGGGCCACAGCGCAGAGATGGGTGCGCCGTCGACCGGCTCCATTTCATCTTCTTCCGACGCAGCCTTCTTTGCACAGGTGGCCCAGCTGCAGCAGCAGACCGCACGGCTGACGGAAGACTCTGCCCAGTCCGCCGCCGCTCTTCAAGCCCTGACGACCGACCTGCTTCGCATCCTCGGCCCCCACGCTGCTCTCTCGAGTCTTGCGGGAGAGCAGTACGCCAAGACGCCACTGGTGCACCTGCAGCGGGCCCTGATTGTGTTACTGGAGGGGCTAGTGGGCAATGCCGAAGACGCTGTGGAGGACGGTGGTGACGCGTTGACGGGAGAAAAGGAGGGGAAATGCCAGCCAGCGGTATCATGTCCCTCCAGTGCTGACGCTGAGATAGGTAGCAGCGGGTGCTGTGACGTCTGACGCTCGGTAGCGCGAGGCGGGGGACCCCTCTACCCCGCATTCCAGCGGAGGGGCCCGAGGTCTCTCCTTTTCCAGGGTTGTCAAGGCGTGCGTCTTCTTCGTTTCTTCTCACCCTTCTATGAAGGATTCGCCTCGCATGTCCAGACCTTTTCGGCAGCGGGGGAGACTTTGGTGCTGAGTAGCGCGTGTCGCTTGCGAGCAACTCGCTCACTTCAGATTTTCCTCCCGCACACCTATCCATCGCGCACGTCTGCGTTCAAGGGCGACGTGGAACGCCGCCGGCGGCGGCAGGGGTGGGCGGGGGGAGGGAGTGCAGTCATGTGTGAAATTTCGTGGAAGAGTGCAGCGGAAAATCGGAGAAAAGCAACGAAAAAGGTGCACAGATGGCGACCCATGTAGGCTGCTGCTGCGACGAACATGCGCACCGCTTTACACTCTCACCCCCATACAGAGGAATGTAGCGGGCAGGCTCACACGCTCACGCGACGGCAGCTGGATGACGCTCTCCACTGAATCTTTTTTTTTCTTCCACCTCCTGCCTTGGCGGCGTAGTTACCACGAAATATGCGTGCCGTTTCCAAGCGTCTTTTTGCTGGTTTTACTCATTTTTTTCTTTGCCACGTGCTAGCTGTGGTGCCTCGTGGCGCATCGGTCGCTCTCTCTCTCTCTCTGTGCCTGTATCTGTGTGCAGTGTCCATCTGCTTTCTGCTTTTCTTCTCTGCTCTCCTTAATTTTGCTCGTTGATGTTGTGCTCCTTGTGAGAGGGGCGAAAGGGGCAAAATAAAAACGTAATCGGGATGATGCGCTTTGGTGGGGCTCAGCGTCCGCCGATGCACCGCATCGCACGCGTGGAGTGCACTTATGTGTATGACTTTGTGCCGGCTTAGCGCTTACAGCCTCGGCAGCACAGCGGGCGGCAACGCCCGGGAACGTCCACACACCGATACGTATCGACACGCGAGTGCGACTTTCCGGCCTCTCAGCCGTGTGCTCTCTCTTCTGCCTGAGTGCATTCCCCCCCGCTACGGGGCAGTAGGGTGTGCGGAAGCGCTATCCCTCCGTGACGCTCACACCGCATGCTCTCACTTGCACCACCAACGCCTCTCCCGTCACTCTTCTTCTCCTGCACGCGCGCCTTCGCCGCTAAACAAGCCTTCTAATTTCGGCAAGAATATCTTTGAGAGACCTAAAGAACCATTTGGCCTGACAGGTGGGCGAGGACTGTATGCGGGCTCAGATCCGGGAAGGGAATGCAGCGCTGCTGCTGCTGCGCCGCGCCGTCGCCGCTCCGGTGTCCGTGATGCCATACTGGAGCCACCCGATGGTCACCGTTGTACGAGCTGACGACCGTGCGAGCGCGATCTCGCCTTGCTTGCGGTCCACGGGAAACTGGCGGGCCACCATTCTCACTTCGTTGCACTGCTGCCTTACCCCTGCGCGGCGCACGGCGACCACGCCAGAGAGTGCATGCAGCACCTCATGTCAGTCGGAGACTTGCCTGCTTTGCGACACCTCCTTCACCTGCTGGGCGGCGCACTCCCTCGAGCACACTCATGTTGCGCGCTCGGCCGTTTGCCGTTTCTTTGTGATGCCAGAGAGAAGCGAGAGCATTATGCAGCACCTGGAGCGGCACATCGCGCTGGACTTCAAAGAGGTAGACGACCTCACAGCTCGCAAGGTAGAGCGGCGCCGCGAGCGTCTCCTCGCGGGCCTCGTGCACCTTGTCGAGAAGGGCGTGCTGCGGGATAGCATACCCACGCTACCGTCGAAGCGGACCAACACGCTCACTCGCAAGGGAAGAAGCTCTGGCGATAGCGGTGCGACGCTTGAGGTCAACTCGGACCGCTTCCTCATCCGCGTCCTCGTCGGGGAGGCGCTCCTGCGCCGGGAGGTGCTTGACCGATGTGCGCGGCTGATACCATCGCTCACGTCACTGGAGCTGAACAGCGTAGTGACCTACCTGACGTCGGCTCGCCAAGTGGCTCGCATCTTTGACGAGCTGTCGCTGCTCGAGCTGCTGATGGCGCGGGCGGAGCTGGACAAAGCACCCGAGAACGCTGCCACCGCCACGGGCGCCACGAAAACGACAAATTCAGCGCAGGTCGGGCAGCACGGGGGCGCTGCTAGAGCACCTTCATCAAGCAGTGACGCGAGCGCAGCGGCGCCTCCTCCGCAGCACCCCTCTTCCTCCACGCCCGCCACCTCTTCCCCACGCTGGAACCTCTCCCGTGAAGACAAAGCGTACCTCATGTGTGCCTGTCTCGGCGAGCTGCACCGTTTTCATGAGCAGGAGCGACCGCTTTCCGTCACCTCCAAGGCAGCGGCAGACGCCATTGTGTTGAATGTGCTTGCGGGGCACGGGCGCGAGAACCTGGTGTCGGAGCTGGTTCATGAAACCCTGCAGCGTATCGTTGATGAGGGGACGGTGGTCTGGCGGCAGCATCAGCAGGATGTCAAGCGGCGCGGCCTTTTGTCCGAGCCGAACTTGACAGGGACGGATCGAATCGGTGCCCACTGCGCACTGGGCCCGCATACGGGGGTATCCGAGGGCTTGCGGTACGTGCGCAGCTTACGGTTGCCATCAAATCCGTCTCCGCGGCCGGTGCTTGAGGCATCACTAGATGGCGCCGCAGCACAGCAGCTCGTCTCTTCCTACTTGCCCTTCAAAGATGTCGATCAGCTCGAAGATGCAGCCACCGATGCTAAGAAAACGACAGCCGCAACACCTTCGACGGCCAATACGAGTGACACCAACATCACATCACCAGAGTTCATTTCAGCGCTTCACACTTCCGAGAAGCACTGGGGGCCTCTTACGGCGGAGCTGAGGCAACGTGCCAAGGAGTGGAATCGGCTACCCTTCGCGCCTACGTCACCTGGACTGAAAGTGAAGAAACAAAGCTAAACGACAGTCCGCTGCACGCTGTTGATGTGCGCACACTTTTGCGCGGGCGTTTGTTTTCTACTGCGAATGCGTCATGCTGTTGGTCGAATTGGATATGCTGCGTGAATTCGCTACCCGTGTCTTTTCATCAGCTGGTGGCGCTCGTACTCGAGACAGCTTTCAGCGTCGACGTGGCGGTGTAGCTGTAGCGGGGGGATCGCTACCGGCAACTTCTCCTCGAGCGCCAGTGAACGGAGCACGTCATTCCTTTTTGGCTATGTGCCTCTCTGTGTGTATGTGTGTGCGCGCTTCTCGCCGGCGCGTGGCTGTTGATTCACCTGAATTAACACGGAACGAATCGAGGAGGGGGCGCACCGCCTCTGTCATATTTACGCATCAGCGCCGAAGAGGGTGCGGACAGCAAGCTGCTGCAGCGGCCCTTTCACCTCCCAGAAGGCCCAACGGTGACCTCCTCGCCGATAGCTGCCTGGGAGTAGCGGCGAGAGTAGACCCCACACACAGGGCCGCGCTCACCTGGGCGAAGGAGCTAAAGAACACGGTGCACGCCATCATCTAATAGCGTGAGATGCACAACGGCAGCCATTATTGTTGCCGTGCCCCCCTCCCCCCTTATTCCTCACTGTGGCCTCCGAAAAGAAGCCCTAGGTAGCTAATGCGCCGTGCTGAGTGCAGCGACGCAGTAATCGCCCTCTCCCCACTTTTGCACTCCCTTTACACACTTCTCTCCTTGCCGCCGTGCCGTTTATGCAAACAGGGCTGCGGAACACACAACAGGAGGCAGCGAGGCGTTGAACACTATACTTCAAGCTCAGATCGACTGACGTGATCTGTACCGATCGCAGTCGTTGGCTATCCCCCTCAGATACGCATCATATCGTCTCTCTCCACACAGACTCGGATTGCTCCCAGTGGTCGACGCCACCGGTGCGCTTTCTCGTCCTTCTCTGACTCCTCGGCTCACCTTCCGCACGGTCTGCACATATTCCTCCCGCTGCTTTCCTCCCGCCACGGGAATCTCCGCAGCCTTTGGTGATTGGGCATCGTTTCGGGCTTTCTCTTTCCCACATCCGCCCTTACGCTGCGCTCTCCTCTGCGCGCTTTGAGAGCTCGGCGCGTCCTTGCTCCCTTCCCTCTCCCTTCGTTGGCTTCTTCTGCTATTCCTCCTCCTCCCCGCTTCTTTCAAGATCTCTTCAGAGGAGGAGAAGTCGTCATTGCCTGCGTCGTTCCTTTGCGATTGCGTCTGCGCGACCTCACTCGGCCGCAGCCGCCAGAGCTTCTTTTTTTATTTTATTTATTTATTCCTCTCCTGTTATACCTCTCATTTTGTTTTTCTTTTCTCATTCCGTCTTCTCAAGTCATCCACATTCTTCACTGTCTTCTTCGTCATCGTCGTCGTCCCTCTCGTTGGTCTCCCCCTCCCTCTCCCTCCTAACGATTTCTGTCTGCTCAGACGTCTTGTTTTGAGTCGTGAGCGCATACGCGCTTTTCACCGCTGCCCCCCCTCCCCTCCACCACATCCCGTCTACCTCCACCGCCCCTTCCGCACTCTTTCTGTCGTCGTTTTCGTCGACAGCCCAGCGGACTACCCGTACCCGCCACAGGCCAATAAGGGGGGACCAAATGGCCGAGGTGCGCCCCGTCTCTTGCCGGCAGGACCCCGCCAACGGCGAGAGGGAGTGGCAGCTGCAGGACATCATCGGCCCCGTGGGCAGCAAACATTGCAAATACGAGAGTGTGCGCACGCTTGGCTGCGGCTCTTTTGGCGAGGCGATGCTGGTGCGCCGCGTTTCGGATGGACAGCTGCTCGTCGCCAAGCGTATGAATCTGACGGCGATGCCAGAGAAGGACAAGAAGTACGCGACGGCGGAGGTCCAATGCCTCGCCTCATGCGATCACTTTGCCATTCTGCAGTACTGCGAAGACTATGTGGTGGAGCCGTACATGCTCATCATCATGGAGTTCGCGGACGCCGGTGACTTGAACATGCAAATCAAGCAGCGCGCCAAGGACGGATTCATGTACTTCGAGGAGCACGAGGTGGGCTACACCTTTGTGCAGCTAGCCATGGCGGTCGACCACGTTCACCGCCGCCGCATACTGCACCGCGACATCAAGGGGGCCAATGTCATGCTCATGACGAACGGCATCATCAAGCTTGGCGACTTTGGTTTCAGCCACCAGTACGAGCACACGGTGAGTGATCGGGTTGCCCACACGTTCTGTGGTACGCCGTACTACCTCGCGCCGGAGCTGTGGAGCCGTCAAGGGTTCAGTGAGAAGGCGGATGTGTGGGCTATGGGCGTCCTTCTCTTTGAGATGATGGCGCTGCGCCGCCCCTTTGTCGGGCATGGAATGCGGGCGCTGTCGGAGGCGGTGATGAAGAGCAAACGCGACTGCGAATTGCCGCAGCACTACAGCGATTCACTCAGGGGTTTGTGCAACAGCATGCTGCGGGCGGACCCAAAGGAGCGGCCCTCCTGCGCGCAGCTCTTCCAGCTGCCATACATGACCAAGCTGCTCGTAGATTTCGGGATGAGCGTCGACAACTCGCAGCTTGTGAGTGACGTTCTCAAGGCGAAGATCTACGCAAACATCTGCGAAATTCGTCACACCAGCGCGAGTGGACTGGGGGCGCTCAGCTTTGTGGCTCCTGTTGGAACCGTGTGCTTGTCCGTCTCCTACGAAGGCTACGTTCGGAAGGAGAGCGGCAGAACATGGAAGGAGCGGTTCCTCGTGCTGCGGGACGGCGGCCTTGTCATCAGTCGCCACAAGGGCGATAAGGAGACGAAGCCGCTGCCCGTGGCGTTCATTAACAGTGCCGTCTTTGCGCCGGGGCACTCTGCGCTGTCGCCCGGCGTCTTTTCGATCAACCTAACAGACACCAAGACAATGTGGTTCCAGGCTCTGCCACCGGAGACGGCGGAGACGTGGGTGCGTAAGATTCGGCAGTCCATCGGCAGATCGTCGCTCGAGGAGGAAAGGGTGCCAGCATATGCAGACGAGCGCTGAAGAAGAAAAAGCGACGAGACCATGAGGCCAAACGGGGAATCAAGCAGGACGCAGAGCCATCTCCGCTTCCGAGGACGCTTTTCTTTGCTGTCCGCGTTGGACGGATGCGCTGTCATCAGCGTCAGAGGTGGCCATTGACTTATGCATAGGTGTCCTTTACGTGCGTATACGTCTTCGCATCTTGCACCCTGTGCGGATGTGCTTGGATGAAATGGGCGCGCTGATGCGAGGCGCCTGCGCACAGAACCGCAGCGGAGGGCCTGCCATACGAAAAGTAAGCAAACGAGAAGCTCACGAGGGCGGGGGTGGGATGGGGCGCCACGTCGATGTTGGTGAGAGGCCCCCCCTGCCCCTCTTCCCCTTCTCTGTCTCTCTCTCTTTCCCCTTTTCTTTGTACTCTTTGTCTTTGCTTTCGCTTCTTTCTTTGTGTTGGGCTCTTCTCTATTCTCTCTTCTCCCCCACGAAAAAAAAAGAGGGAAGGGAGGGAGGGGGTGGGCGAGGTGGGCGCTGAAGGGACGAGAGCGCTATGCACGGATGTACCGCACGCCAAAAGAGAAGGACGTGGAGAAGGCACAGCGGCAGTACTTGCGTGGGTGTGTGGGGAGGGAGGGAGGGAGGGGCGCAGACCCTTTTTTTTCGCGTATTTCTATCGCCGCTTCCTCGCCTCGTACAGAACGCACGAGCCGCACGCCCCTCCACACACACAGACACACCACAAACCGCTGCAGGCCCAGTCATCGCCTGCGAGAAAGCAGGTAGGCAGGCGCTACAGCAATGCGCCGGCCCCGCCATCCGAGCACGCCGCCCTGCCCCAAAGCCCTACCCGCCCCGCACGCCGCCCCCCACCCCACCACGCGGGCTGCCACGTGCCTGCATCCGCATCGGGGTGGTGCGCAGGGGGCGCCCCACACCAGCAGGCGGTGCCAGGGCCGGGCGAGGTGCACCCGCGTGATGCCGACACTCCGCTCACCAAACGCATGGCACGAAGCCTGCGCACCGCCGCACCTTGCGGCGACGCAGCGCTACACAGGGCCTGGCCGCCGGCATCCGTGGCGCTGCACCGCTGGCCACCCCTCTTCCCATGTCGCGGGTGCTCGGCCCCAGGTCGGCACCTCCAGAAGCGGCTCGGCGTTTGGCAGAGGATAAGGAGGGGGAGGCTGCCAGGCCGCTCGACAGAGCGCATCCGCCGGACTGGGATGCCGCCCTCACGGAGGCGTTGTTGCGTCGCTGAGGGTGGTGACGGAGGCAGGCGGATAGAAAACGCCAGTTTGCGCAAACAAGAAAAGGAGAGGCGGCGGTGCTCATGGGTGTGCCTGTGCGAGTGTGCTCACCAGGCCCAGCGGTGCCATTTCTGCTTCCTGCTCTGTCCCCCCTTTCCATGCACAAATGTCTTCTTGAAGTCCTTTTTTTTTGCTTGTGGTCTCTTCCTACCACTTCCCTCTGCTTCGGCTGTCTCCTCATCCCCGCCTTTCCCTTCACCGCCTTTTTGACCTTTACGTCGGCGTGCGCCCTCCCCTTCCCCGGTGGTGATGAGGTGGGGGAAGGGGATGACGCAGCCCTTTGTGCTGATGACATCTTCCCTTTCTTCCTTGTGTGCTTACATACGTCTCATGATGTATCTTTTCGCCGGTGTGCTCGTCATCCGCCTTGAAGGATGTCGAAGGGGGAGCGATGAACGCATGCCAACTGAGCGATTGTTTCTCTTTGTTTGTTTGGGCCGGCTCTTGTAAGCAGGCGTGCGTGCCAACTACCACGGCTTCGACCGTTTTCCTATTCTCTCTCTCTATTCCTCATGGAACACCCGCGTATACGCGCAGACACTCGAACCTTCCACAGACGCGCGCAACAACGACGTCTCTCTCATCCGCCTTTTCCCCTCTGTGCTCTGGTTGGGCTCTGTCTTGCACGTTTCATCTCTAAGCGGCTTCTTCTTTTTTTTCTTAAATCTGATGCACTGTGTGCACTGCAGGAATTCTTTTTTTTTTGGAAGCGTCAGCCTCTCTTGAGAGTGGTGCAGTGTGTGCCCTCTGGTCGAGCAGACGCCCTTGTGGACGTTTGGAGACCCCTCTTTTCTTTTTTGTAGGCGCCCTCATATCTCTGGGGATCTTCGCAGGCCACTTCCTGTCTTGGCAGCACTACTGAGTAAGCGTGCGTTTTTTCCCCAAGGTATTTCACCTGAGGGATGGCCGCGGCATGAGAAGAGAGAGAGGAGGATTGCCAAAGTATTCGTTGTGTGCGATCCTCACGCGAGCCGAAGAAAAAGAGTGGATGTGTGCGCTTTTTTGTTTTCTCACCACTGTTCTGCTTATCGAAGCACTGTTTGTGTCATAGCCGAGTTACGTGAACGGGCAGCGCAGTGCTGCAGGGCGGAAGGAAAGAGGACGCGAGGGTGGGCCATGAGGGACAGATGAATGATCAAGTGCGGAGGGCACGCCTCGCAATGTGCGAGGGAGCGAGAGAAGAGCGCGTGTGAGGGGGGTGCGTGACACTCGCAGCTGCACCCGCCAGCATGCCGCTCCTCGGATCCTCTTTTTGGTCGATGTTCTCCCTTACTGTTCCAATTTAAGCCCTCTCGCCCTTCCCTTGAACCCTTTCCCTGTTGCTGGAGCGCATGCTCTTTATCGGACAGGATTGGATGGACGCCTCTCCCGGGCGAACGCGCGCGCACGTGTACACCAAGCAGAAATGACCGGATGAGCATGTAGCTGATAATCTTCTGTGTCACGTACGCTTCTTAATAACTTCCCCCCTCTCTCTCTTCGAAATGGGCACATGCCTGCGTACGAGTGGCTGCTGCACTGACAGGTGTACAGACCCTGCCGTGCGTGTCCCTCCTCAGTATCGTCGCCGCATGCGTCCCCCCGAAGAGAAGAAGAAAAGCGCTAAAGTGTCTCCGCGCCCATATGTACGTATGCTTGCTTTTGTACACTTTTTTTTCGCGTCTTCTGTGTGTGCTCATTTCTGTATAACTGCAGAAATCTTTTTTTTTGCCTCTTCCCTCTCCCCTCTTTTCCTCATGTGTGCTCATCTCTTGTCTCACGGCCCTAGCGCTCTCTCTCGCTCGATCTCAGTCTCTCAGTCTCTCCTCCAGGCAAGAGCGTGAGGTATGCGCATCGATATCCATGCCTGGGCCAAACCGAGGCCATCCCTTGCAGTTGGGTGACCCTCGAACGTTCCACTTTTCAGCGTGACCCACACCCCGATGGCGAAAAGGGCCGGATCACAAGCACACACGCACAGACACTCACATACACCAACAAGCAAGCAGACAGCTTTTCCACAGACGCACATTCGCTCGTCGTCTTCGTCTAGCTGCCTTCTTGCGTCGCCCTGTGCTCTTCAACGTGTTCGCTCTCTTGTTCGCGACGGCGGTTCGTCTGCTTTCAGCACTCGCCAACATTTTTCATCTATGGGCGTTTTTTTTTCGCATCGCACGCTTCCTCTGACCACCTCTCTCTCCCCCTCTCTTTCTCCGGGCTTAGGTCTTCTCTCCAATTTGCGCGCGTATGCCTTGCGCTCTTTAGCTGCTTTTCAGGGTCCGCTGCGAAACGGTGTCCGTCATGAGCGCGTGTTGCCGCCTCTTTGCATGCCCTGGACTGACACAAAGGGGCCGCTGAGGCACCGAACTCCCTGCGCGCGAGGGATGCCGTGCAGGCTTTGGGGTGACAGGGTGCAGAACATGGAGGGAAAAAAGTAACAGAGAGGGGGAGGAGCCTTGACCAGGCAACGGGTGAGATATGGGAAGGAGACACTAAGGCACGCCGTGGAGCCTTCCACGTTCGATTTAGCTGGGCAGGTAATGCTGCGGATGCGAGAGTGCAGTGATGTAGATGGAGGCGCGTGCACACACACACACAGTGTGCCGCCGCTGCAGCAGCACCAATGACAGCGTGGGCTTTGCTTTCGGGTAGAGGGGGGATCTTCTTGCCCGTTTAGTCGGCAGGTATCAACGAGTGGGTACCTTTTTAGCGTCACATATACAGTGGTCTTCGACAAAGCATGCAGAAGCGCGCACGGGGCTCGGGGACCGGGGTCAACCGTGACTCTCACCGCTGCACTCGTGACATTGGTGTGCTAGCAGTCGGAGAGAGTGCCAGCAGCGGGTGATGGCTCCGTTACGAAGAGCCAGTCTGAGTGTGGTGGCGGGAAGGGCACTGCTCGCTTTCATTTTCTTCGCCTCGACCCGCCTTCTCTCCGCCGCACACGCAGCGATGATGCTCTGCCATGTCGCGCGGCACCCAGGCCAGTCTTGCTCTCCCCCTCCGTTGGGCACGGACACTGCCCGTCGTGAAAGATATTTGATCTCTTCGCGCTGCCACCGCCGAATGAGTCCCCCGCTTCTAAAGCTGACGTCGCCCAACTGTCTTTCCAAGCGCCGCCTCCACCCTCCCATTTATTCTTTTCCCTAAGTAGTCGAGCGGTCTCCTCAGCCTCTCCTGCTATCTTCCTCGACGCACCTTGCCCCTCCATTTTTTTTTACGTCTACGCCCCGCTTGTACTCTGCGTTCTTGGACCTGGAGCTCCTTCAGTAGGGCCCCCGACTGCGCGCAGCCGGAGTCGCGTGAATAGAGCGGAGCCTGCGGTCAAGGGTTTTCCGAATACTTCGCACAAACATCTTCGAATTCGGCAGCGCATCTCTTTGACTTCCTCCTTCGGGAAGGTACTGGAGCGTCGGACAAAAAAAAGATGGGAGGAGGAGGAGGGGGTCGTAAGCAGGGCACCGATAGCCTCACCGGCAGCAGCGGCACTCCCATTGCAGAGAACGGCGCCAAGCTGTGCCGCGGCTGCACCACCACCAAGGCCGTCAGGCCCTCTGTTTTGAGGCCGAATCTCTCGCACTTTTCGCCAACGAGCAGTGCGCCCTTCGCCTTCACCCTCGTCTCGGCCGACGGTGCTTCTTTCCCCTTTTCTGTGACTGCGGACATGTGCGCCAACTCGCTGTACCTTCGAACTGCTCGCGATGTCGGCGCGTCGGAAGGGTCAGTGCCCGTTGGCTCCGCCCAGGCTATCCGTGATTACGTTGCCTATCTTCAGTACAGCGAGTTCCGAAAGCAGCTCGCGGCAGAGTTGGCAAGGTCTACTGCCGCTGCGATCGTTGCAACGACAGCATCCCCTCTACCGGCAGCGGCTCCTATTACTGGAGTCTCGCGCGCCGACGAGGGTGCGCGAAGAGGCGGAGCATGTGACGCATGCGCAGCAGTGCAGCCCTCGATGTTTCCGTGGGATGAGGATGAGCTGGGCCAGAATGGTGTCCATGGCTACAGTGTACAGCCCCTCGACTGCGATCGCGCGTACACGTGCCACGCGAACCGACTGCGACACTGGCTCACCTCGACAGAGCTGGCTTCTTTTCGTGGCGAGACGGCTTTCGAGGATCCGGCGCTTGCAGGAATAGGCGATGAGCGACGCGGGCGGTCACCTCTGACAGCGACTAGTGCGCCGACTCCGTCGTCTAATGCCGCTCTTTCGCTGGAGTCGCTCCCGCTGGCCATGACCCCAGTCAACGCACCGGAGGGCACGCGACACCAACACCACTCGTCCCAGCGCTTCGCTGCCACGCCGCCCCTTTCGCCACCCTCTTCCACCTCTCTTTCGTCTTCTGTCTCATCAGCATCTCTGGAGGCTTATGAGAACGCGGCGCGAGCCGTCGGCGGCCCTTACGACCGGTGGCAGCGCAAGCGCCTTGGCGAGGAGCTCGGCTACGGTGAGCTTGTAGCCTTGGGAGACCCGGAGGGCCTATTTTTCATTGAGCGCGTGCTCCTGGCATACGAATCAGCGCCGGGTGCGGCTTCTGCGCCGACAACGGGGTCGCGGTGGCCGGGTGAAACCGCAGCTAAGGACGCCGGGGGAAGCGAGGAGGTTTTGGCGCCGCAGAGCTCACAAAGCGCCCACTCCGTTCCAGCTGCGTCACAGAAGACGCCAGGCAGGACAGCCGCAGCGTCGTCCGCGTCGTTCCGATCGCACCCTGACCCGAATGTCGCACTAACGGCGCGGCAGCAGTGTCGCCTTCTGGAACTCATCTCTGTTGCCGATTTCATGTGCACCCAGTCGCTTGTGGAGCTTTGTGCGACGTACCTTGCAACCTGGTTGATGGACAGCACAGCCGAGGACATTGTGCAATCCTTCCTCACGACGGCAGGCTCCATAAGTGTTGTAGCTGGGGCGGGTGCGTGCTCTGCGCCAACGTTATTCCAGGCCACTGGCGCCGCGTCCTTCAACGAGCCTTGGGTAGCACCGGTGCGACGAGAGGACGTCGTGCCCGGAAAAGTGAGGGAGGCTACCCGCGTATCGCTGACATCTGCAGGTGCGTCATGCATGTCTGGGGCGGGCACGCCGCACATGGAGACGGTGACAGCGACGTCAAAGAAGCGCAGTCCCGCCGCAGCGGCAGCCGTGGGAAAGCGTGTGAGCAAACAGAAGGGCAGCCACGCTGCCTCAAAGGATGCAAACGCGGCGGAGCCTTTGGGTGAAAATGGAGAGGGTAGGGCCACCACCACCATCACCATCACCTCGTCGACCGCCGATGGCCCCGCAGACGCATCGCTTCTGCTGACAGGCGATCAACGACTCGCGCTACTGCGGCAGATGAAGCGCGACAATTCCATTATGGTGTGCCCCTATTGACCGCGGCCATTGCGTGCCGCCGTCGGCACCTGGGATGATGGTGCTCGGTCAACGGGGTTGGTACTCGGTGATGTGGGGGCTGTACCAGCATCTCCTCACCTTTCGCCTAAATTGGAGGCGCCGCCGATCGGAACGGGAAAGGGGGGCGTGCACCTGTTCAAGTGACGGCACGATCCAGCAGCCAGCGACAATGGGCAAAGCTCCCGCTCGGGAGCCTTTCCAGCCTCTCCTGCCCCCGTAGCACGCCAATTTCTCTCTCCCTCTCTCTTCGTTCACTCCGCTATCTGCAGTTTTTCTCTCGCCCCGACGCACGGATTGACGTTACGTGAGTGTTCTCCGGCGTATCCGCGGCCTCCAAAGGTGCACCAAAGCAAAATCAACTCTCCAGGAAGAGGAACAGACTGGCGCCGGCATACAGTTGCTCGCGCTGCGTGCTCTGTGATGGTGCTGTCGGCGGCGCCGACTATTCTCTCAGAACGGCATAACGCGTGCCGCACTGATGCAGTGCTGACACAGCCATCCACGCCTCGTATGCCGAGGTGGTGGTGGTGGCAACGAAGGAGACTCCTCCGCGAGAGAAAGAAAGGGTAAGTATGCCTGTGTGTGTGTGTGGGTGAGGGGGGAACCTCGATCCTCGGCCCGCACCAAGGCTATGAAGGCTGCGCCTAACCCCTCTTCCTCTGACTCTCACCCCCCTCTCGCGGTGTGCTGCGAGGGATGGTGTGAGTCCGACTTTCTTCGACTGCCATCTTCGACCTCTGTTCCTCACTCATCCCCTCCACCCCCCGCCCAAGTCCTCTCTCCCGTCGCTCTTTTACGTCCTCAGAGTCCACGCCTCTCTCCTTCTCCCTTCCGTCTCACTGCCAGCGCGTGAGGCGAGGCGACTGCATCTCTTCCATGGCGTCGCTGTCCTCTCTGTGACTACGTGCTCCCCTGCCTTCTTTGCTCCTCCCTGCAACGAGTGTCTGCTTCTCTCTCTCTCTCTGTGTGCCCCCGCTAGCGGCCATGCTGGTTCGCGGCCCCTTCACGCTGGAGAGGGCAGAGTGCGTGTGCCAATGGTACTTCCGAATCGGCTTCTTCGGCCTGCCGTGGCTTTGGGGCCTTCTGTGGCTTTTGTTCCGCCACTACGAGGACGAGAGCGACATGATTCGCTGGTATGTGGAGCGGGCGAAGCGTTACAGTATCGCGGGCGGCGCCGTGTTTGCCATTGTGTCTGCCGTCCTCCTTTTCGCCCTCCCCCCGACGAGCGTCCTCTGGGTGATTGCGCCTTTCCAGGACACCTTCCAGTGGGGCTACTTCGCAGTAAACAAGTCTGGGACAGCAGACGCAGCGAACGCCAGCTCTAGCAGCGACGGTCCGTTTTTCCTGTGAGGCGGAAGGGCTCACAGTAGGCTGGTGGGATGTGCGCATGCCTTGCCCGCCGTGGCTTTCTCCAGCGGGAGAGCCGTACCTGTGGTCAGATGCCCTCCTCCCACTGACGACATCGAAGGCCGCCTCGGGGGCTGCCGTAGTTGCACAGGCGCACTCCTTTTGTGCCTCCCTTTTTTTTTTATTGCTTCCGCGTGCTCTCCTCTCTCGGGCGAGTCGACAAGCGTGTAAGCGTGCAGCCTCAGCCTCCCCACCTTAGCCGCACGACGGCTGTGTCGAGAAAGGGAGCGTGACACCGCGGCGTCGCGTGCCATCGCTCAGCCGATTCCCACTTTGCTGCGTATGGCGCAGAGGAAAGGCGCAGTTCTGCGATTGGCGTCGCGGCGATGCGACAAGTGCAGAGAGAAAACAGTGGGCGAATGGTTATGCTCTCGCTGAGTCGTCGACGCGAGTCGACTGGAGCGAGTGCGGGTGTCATCATGACGACCAGGCGCCTCCGTGGCACAGCGGCAGACTCAGCCTGCCCGCCGCCACCGAGGAATCCGCAATCGCACCCCACGAGGGAGGGGGGAGCAGCCTGCAAGTCTCTGCGTGGCCTCCTTCTCCAGAGAGAAAGTGGGGGCTTCGCCCGCCGATGATGCTGCTCACTGAGGTGGAGGGCGTGTATACACAGAAGCTAAATGAGAAAGCAACAACAGCATCAAGAACTTCGCGGCGACGACGACGCCACCATCACCGTCAAACCTTTTCCCTCACTCGAATGCCGCCCCTCGACTCACCGTGGGTGTCGTTCGACAAGAGGAGTGTCCTCCCAACTGGAGGTCGCAGGCTGTTGGTGCCTTTCTTGCACTTTGCAACGGCCTCGACTTCACCTCCTCTCCCCCTTCCCTCGGTGCTCGCCCCTCCACTCCCCCTCCAATCCACTCCCCTTCCCACGTTCACCCTCACTCTTCCCTCCGTCTCTTTTCCTTCGGCTGGTCCTCTTGCCACTCACTGAATTCTTTGCTAATTTGAAAGCCCATAAAGTCACGCACCTCCATACGTGGACAACGCAAGGCGCAGATAGCGACAGCTGCTCTCCTCTCGTATTGGCGTTCACGGTAGCACGCTGCTCGCCCACGAAGGCTTCCTCCTCGTTCCTTTACCCTCTTCCTCTCCTTGTGGAAAACCCCGCCTCTCCGTCCTTTCTCGTCTTGTGCTATCACACGCTTCTCCCTTCCACGGAGGTTTGTGCGTGCGTGCCTGTGCTGTGCTGTTTGTCCAACTCTTCCCGTGCAGGTGCGCGGCCCAAACCGTCCCTCCCTACCCCCTCACCGCCGTCCTTCTCCTGCCTGCGCCGGATACCTCAGCTGTGCTTGGCCGGGCGCCTTTCTTCTCTTGTCGGTTTGGTTTCGTTGCGGTGTTCTTCGCCCCCCCTCTCTCCTCATTCCCCCTCCCTCCCTCCCTCCCTCCCTCCCTCACACTTCCCCCTTTTTTCGTTCAAAGTGCTTCCCCTTGTTGCCCCAATCCAGCTCAGGCGTGCCCCGCCTCGTTTCTGCTTTTAATTGTTTCCTCCGCCGTTTTGAATCGCTGTCTCCCTCCCCCCTCTTCTTATTTATCCGTGGGGTGTCGGCCTTGGCCCTTTAGCGTTTCTCGACGCACACGCACGGCGCGGCAGCACTTACAACGTTCACGCGTCTTGCCTCCTTCCCACCTGCTTGATCTGGGGCAGCCTTTTCACCCCAACCTCTCGCAATGCCCTCCTCGTTCTTTGCGGAGGCGTGCATGTGGATGCAGAATGCCGTTCACCTCGACACCAATCGCAAATATGTGGAAGCGGAGGAATGCTATACGAAGGCCATCTTTTTATTCCGTCAGGCCCTCTCGACCCCGAGGATGACGGACACAGAGCGACAGAAGCTTATGAACTACATGAGCGATGTGGCCAAGCGCATTCAGCGACTGCGCGCTTTGAGCCGCACCAGCCAGGGGGCGCCCGATGCAGTGCCGAGAAGTATGCACTCCTCTGAGCCTTGTCCTTCGCCGGCGGGCTCGGCGGGACGCTATGCACCATCTATTCAGGCAGGCGGACACACGTCTCCTCCTACCATCGGCGCGTGCAACGGTAGCGGCAAGAGCGGCAGCACAATGCCGGAAGGTACCGACGACTTGGCAATGCTGGCCGCCATTCACGTTAGCGAAACCGATCCATTTCAGGCGAGTACCTCCTGCACGTTCTCCCCGTCACCTCCGACTGGCAAGCACCCACTGCCGGTAGCTTCTCCGTCCCCTCCGCCGTCTGCGCTGCCCGGAAAACCGGCGAAAGGCAACGACGGCGCGCCAGACGGTAACACGACAGGCGGTAGATTCGAGTCGCCGTCGGCGTTGACGACGCCCGCGCCACCTGCGCGATCGCAGCCGCCCTTGGGCGTCGCTGCCCACTTTGCCCCTCGCACATCCGAGCTGGTCTACAAGGCGATCGATGTCGCAACTCAGCTTAGCCAGCGAGGGGAGCTCAAGCGGGCGGTCGATGTGTTGCAGCACGCCTACGCGCGGGGCATCCGTGAACGCAACAACCCCGGCAACTTCAAGGAGATTGCCGAGACTCTGAAGCTGATGCGCCAGAAGTATTACGCAAGGCATCCACCGAGATTCTTGCAGGACAACCCGATCCTTCCGAGCGAGATGGAGCTGCTGCGCAAGAGTGGCATCACGAGCACCATACTGCTCCCTCTTTGGGACGATGTCGATGAGGGCTACGGGGCTGAGAACATCTTTATGCCCTGCGAAGGCGTTTGGGAAGATGCTTTCACCCCAAAGCTGTGCCCGAAGCAAATCAGCTCCGGCGCCGTCCTCATGCACTTTTCGGGGTACAGTCAGACTGGGCTCGACTACACCATCGTGCGCGATGCAGATCCACTGCACATTCGGCAGAGCGTCGTCGGCGACTGCTCGCTCGTCTGCAGTCTTATGATCTGCGCCAGCTATCAGAAGCGCTTCCCCAACGCAAAGATTATTAGCAACGCCATCTACCCTCAGGGCAGCGACGGCAATCCAATCTTAAACCCGAAGGGAAAGTACTGTGTGAAGATGCTCATCAACGGCATCACGCGTATCGTCACGGTGGACGATCGCCTGCCGGTGAACCCGCGCTCGAGGCGCTTTCTCTGCACAAGCAGCACCGATCCGAGCGAACTGTGGGTATCCATCATGGAAAAGGCTTTCGTCAAGGTGTGCGGCGGCAGCTACAACTTCCCCGGCAGCGTCAGCTACGCTGACCTGTACAAGCTGAGTGGGTGGCTGCCAGACTCGACGGCGTTCGACAAGCCCGAGTTCGACCGCGAGTTCCAGTGGCTGCGGCTTTATCAAAACTTCAAGGCCGGGGCTTTGCTCTTCACTGTTAGCACACCTGCGGATATGCCACCGGCGCATCAAGCGCTGGGGCTCGCCCCCGGGCATGCGTATGCGGTACTGGACATGCAGGAGGTGGGCAAGGAGCGCGTCATGCTGCTGCGCAACCCGTGGGGGAAGCAGGAGTGGAACGGTAGGTACGGTCGCCGTGACACCAGCGAGGAGAGCGTCACCGTCCGCACCGCCTTTGATTTGAGGCAGGAAAAGGAGGAGATAGGCGTCTTCTGCATCGCCTACGATGACGTGGTTCTCTGCTTCGACAATTGCAGCCTGAGCTGGAACCCGTACATGCTGTACCGCACCCCGGAGGGGCAGCCGCGTCGACCAGTGCGCATCGCGTGCCATGGCACGTTCGACTACACCCTCAGTACAGCGCTCTCACCGCAGCTGCACATTGGTGTGGTAGACGCGCCCAAGCGGACGCGCATGCATCTGATCTTATCTCGTCACATCACGGACGTCTCAGAGTTTGGCCGGCAGTACGATAAGGATGACGACACGACACCGTACCTTGCCTTGAAGGTGTACGACGTGACGGACTACCCCTCCGTAGCGCAGCACCTTGGTGGCAAGTGCGCGCTAGAGATGTGCTACTGCCGACGTCTCGCCTCCAACTCGGACTTTAGGAACAGCATCGAGCCCCTCAACGACGTCATCTACCGCGCCTCGTCTGCACGCACCTTCAGCTTCGACTGCCCTGCCGGATCGAGCAACCTGGTGGTGGTAGTGTCGAGGACTTCATCCAAGGTGCAGCATTCTTTCAACTTCACGGTGACCTTGCACACGGAGCTGGAGCAGATGCGGCTGCCGCGGCTGCAGATCGACGACGGCAGCGGCGCTGAGGCCAGAAATTCCCTCCTGGCAAGCGCCAACGCCAACGCCGGGAACCCACACGCTGGTGTGTACATGCACATGATTCCAACCTCCTCGCTGAGGTACACGACGCAGCTGTCGGGCGCGTGGGTGAAAGGCAAGACCTGCGGCGGTCGCACCGACGCCACCACGTACGTCTTCAACCCACAGTACCGCCTGCACCTAGACCAGCCCTCTCACGTCTCGCTGAGGCTTGCTGTGGCGGAGTGCGGGGTGCCGTGCTCGGTCCAGATGATCAAGCCATTGTCGTCTAACAAATACGGTAGCGGGGGCAGCGACAGTGCCAAGCGGAGGCTGATCGAATTCGACGGCCGCGTAGGAAACGGCGCCAGGGCGGGTGAGCTTGTTCTCGAGAGTGCCCGCTACGCCTTTGGTGGGGCCGTTGTGGACAGCGCACTGCCGTTCTGCGTGTGCTACGATCGGTACCGCGCCCTCGGCAAGTTACAGTGGAGGGAGGCGAAGAAGGTTCTGGTGAACGTGAGTGCCCCGAATCGGAGGTTGGAGTCCCTTGTTGTGTACAATGTGGGGGACACCGACACCGTCGCGGTGCTTCTCCTGAACGCCATCAAGAAGGGCTATGCTGCCTCCCCCCGCACGGCGCACTTTACGGTGAATGGGAACCCAATCGCACTCGAGGACAGCATCGCGTCTCTATTTGAGCTCGCATCTTGCATCGGTGGTGCAATCCTCGCGTCTGGCGGGGAGGGTGCGACGACCGCAAAGTCTGTCACAGTAGACCTCGCGCTAGACGACAAGGCGTCGTCCATCGAGTCTGCGTCGGCTCCACCGGTGAAGAAGCTGAAGGAAGCCATGACTGACATTGTCTCCGATGTACTCAAGTGCTCATCGCAGCTCAGCAGCTACGTGCCACGCCTGACGCACCTTGCCAGGCAGGCGAGGTGCGCGCTGACCGAAGCCAGCGACGAGGCTGTGCGAGCCTATATTCTAGAGCTCGCCGCTTACCTTGGCGACTACGTGAAGCGGTGCGCCAGCGCCGTTCGGCCGGCGCGGACACCGCAGACGCTGCTTCCGCTGCTTCCTGCCGGCGACTATACGGTCATCCCGTCGTTATGGGAGAAGGGCGCGCCTGGTAGCTTTGAGCTGACCGTGGAGACGTCGCAGCCGCACAAGATGTCGGAGATACCGGAGGAGGGGCACAAGATGCAGGAGACGCTCGTGCGCGGCGCCTTGCGTCCTGTTGCGGCGTACCTGAGCACTTCACTCATGAAGCCAAAGGCAGTGCTCCACATGAAGGATCTGTTCTTTGAGAACAGCAAAGTCCAGGTGCTCTGTCCCACCCGCTCCGTCTTCGTGTGCCGCCTCTTCGTCCTCATGGACGTGGTGGATGCGGAGGCGAAGGGGCAGCCTTCCAGAGCCCCTTCCACGAACCTCAGCCTCTTTCGGGTGCACGACGCGTCATCGATGGAGCTGGTGTGCTCCTCAGACGAGTACTCCCACGGTGGCGTGTCCACTCCACCTGTGGAGCTTGAGCCGCAGACGCCGTATCTACTCCTGGTGAGCGCGAAGGAGAGCGTGACAGACAAGTTCCTGGTGCGCATCTACACTAGCGGCGGTTGCACCGCTCAACTAGCGAACTGAGCGGGATCGCTGCCTGGGGTGGGTGAATGGGGGGTGGTGGTCGCCGTGATGGTGGCGGCTGACGAACAGAGGAGGGGAAGGCGGCGCCAAGTACCTGTGCGCATTCAGAGCTGTACCGAGACCCAACTGCTCACGCACGCCATCGTGCTCCCCACCCACTGGGCGAGAGCGCTTCATGAAGTGTTTCGCCGCCTCTCTTCGACAGGTCCGCCCCTGTCGCAGATCGGCGCGTCCTGTGCGTTCATCATTTCGGCCGCTCCTCTTATACCGATAGCGCACTGCGCGCGACTTCCGCGCAAAGTGCTGTCAGGTGCGCGCTGACGTTTTCTCCGTCTCGTCTGAGTTTCGCCCTTTCTCGCTCGTTTTCCTCTGTCACGCCTTCTTTTTTTTTCAGAGCAATCTAACGTCTTGGGATGACGCTTGTGATGTGCCACGTGGATGTGTAGCTATCTTTGTAGCTAAGCCTGCTCGCGTGTGCGGAGATGACTCCATGGCGACGTCGCGTGGGGGGGTATCACGGATGGTGCAGGCTGAGGCTGAGGCAGTTGCTGTACACCTTGCGTATGCCTCTGCCAGCCGCTTTGCACAAGTCGTCGAGGTATGCGTGCCCGCGTGCCCTGCCGCCTTTTTTTTGGACGACTGCGTCTCCTTTCTTCCTATAGCGTATGCAGGGGATGATTGGACATTATGGGTGAAGAGTGGTTTGTGCTATGCGCTGCCATCGCTCTCTTCCCCCAAACTCTCTCTTTCTCCAGCCTTGCCGCAGTTTCCGTTTGGAAGGAGGTGTATACATATGAGCTTGTGTATCGGCCCCTTTATTGATCCTCACAGTTCAGGCGTGCCGAGGAACGGTAGACAATGACGCATCGGACTTCGCTTCTCCTCTCCTCTTCTCTTCTCTCCGCCTCTGCCGCTGCCGATGAGGGAGATGGGCTCAGCCCCGGCAAAAGAAAAGAGACGTCTCGTCGCACCGCTGCATCTCGAGCAAGGGCCAGCTGACACCGCTTTCCTGTGCACTACGCTGTTGGCGTTCCTCACACATGAACCAAGCCAGCCCTGGCTGAGGGTTCAATAGAGTGATATACCTGTATTTCACCTTCACGTAGGCTGTTCATCCGGCGTTATGACACCTGCATGCGCTCGCTCGCTCAGTGCAGTGAGGGCGGCACGCCCTTCTGTCAAAGCGGCATCACAGACAACCCGTGTAGGACTTCCTGGAAAGCCTCGATGGACTGAGTTGCTGCTCCTCAACGCCGCCATCATCAGTCTCGAAAGGCGTGAAGGCGATCGCCCCGGACGCGTGCGTGTGCTACACACCGCTCGAAAAGAATGAATGCTGGGAGACGCCTGTGGGGAAGGGCATCGGAATGCTTTCTGCCTGGCGGAGAAGGCGAGTGAATAGAAGCGCCCCGTGCGTGTATGATACGGAGCTGAGACGGCGCTCAAGCAGCTGCAGTCCTTCATCGCTTTGCAAAATCCCGCGTGCAAGCTCAAACGCACTCCAGACGGCCCGGGACGGCTCTCCACGGGCCCCCTCGGCAGCGTACAAGGAGCCCGCCAGCGAGGCCGTGCTGGTTGAGGTACCCCACTCCGTCTTGGGAGGAGCGAGCGCAGACTGCCGCAGGGAGGCCCCCAGCTTGCCATCCTGCACCCATAGTGACCACCGCCTTACGGAGCTGCCCCCGCCACAGGCGACGGCTATATGGCGCAAGGTGCTCAGGTGGTGCTTGAGTCAGCGAGCCCTGGACCGGGGCGGGCAAGGAAGGAGCACCTCAAGTCGCGTGCGATGCACGAACGCCACAGGGCCTGGACTGCCGCGACAAGCGCCCTCCTTGCGGCCAAGGCGGCACCGCCAGCGGCGCGGGATTTGTGCCACGGCTACGGCCACGGGGGCTGGCCAAGCGTTCAAGAGAGCGGAAAGTGTTATGGGCGGCATTGGAGGAGAGGGCAGGGCAGCTGGTGTAAAGGGGCTTTGGTGCCCCACTACCTGCTCGCGGATGCGCGACCTGTGGCCCTCCCCAGCCATGCGCGCGGGCGCGAGCATTGCTCCGCTGAATGCGCAAGTGGCAGTGCTGGGCGCTCGTGCAGTGGAAGAGGTCGGCGTAGACAACGCACACGCATGCTCGCCGCATTCTCAGCGCTGCTAGGAGGCTTGGTGGCTTTTAACACGAGCTCGCGCTGTGAGCGAGCAGCGTGCTGCTTCTCTTCAGCAGCCACGCCTGCTGCACTGCACCGCCGTCCATTGGGTATGCAGCCGCAGGGGGCCCATGGCGGGCCCTCTGCTGCTGCCCACGTGAAAAGCGGCCACTCGGTGGGGCGGTGCCTGGTGCCAAAGACCCCGCACGCACCCGCATGACTAATGCTAACATACATCCATCGATCGTGGGCCTCCCACACGCGGTCGCGACTGGATATGTCAAGCCCGTCGCATATCGTGCAGGCGGCCTGAGCCTCCGCATTGCCAATCCAACAGAGAACCGAAGATGGACTGCTAACATGCTGGAAGGGGCGAGTCACGGCAGGGGCTAAGATACGACCGCCTCCTCTCCCCCCTTCCCTTCTGTGCTTTAGAACACAGGATTGGGAGGGCGAGCAGCCATCTGTTGGGAGCAGCGCAAACAGATCCGTTTCGGCCTGCCCGGCAATGATCGACTTGGCCACATCCGTCATGAGGGACGGGACGATGGGAGGGAGCCCGCCCCGCAGCTCTGTCGTCGCCTTCCCCCCTCCTCCTCCTCCAACTTTGTATGAGCGATTACACGAAATGCGTGAAAAACTGCCAATATGTCTATCTATGCCAGCAGACGCGTGCTCTCTTGCTCGAGCGAACTGTTGGTGTGCGCAAAGTATGCGACGCCTCGGTCAACGGCTGCACACTGGACAGGAGGCCAAGAAAACACTGAGAGGGAGAGGGAGCAAGCGGGCCAGTGAAAGGGACTTAAGGGGGGAGGGTAGTCTGCAGAAGACGAGGAGGCGCGCGGCTCTCTCTCCTGTTATGGTACGAGCTCACGCCGTTACGAATGGGGTACCACTGATTTCTGCTGTCTTCGTCTAGGCATGTACCCGCAAGCGGTGCTGTCTATACAGGTCTCCGCTCGTGGGCGCAGCTTTGGTGCTCTGTGTACACCCTTCTGGCATCTGGGCCTCAAAGACAGACAGCATCGGTGGGGCCTGCCTCCAGCTTGCTCAGCAGTGGGGTGGGCGGTGCGAATCGTTCGAAGCTGGGGGCGAGACCGTCGCGCGCGCCACAGCACGCACAGCAGCTGGCAAGGGATTCCCGTCATGATGAATACTGTCCGACCCCATTTCGTCCACGCCTTTCCTATCCCTTCTCCCTCCCGTCGGGGCACATCATACTCGGGTACGCTAAGGTAAGCGAAACGAATCGTCTTTGTACACGCACACGCGCACATAAAGCAGCGCTGAACGGCGTGGCTGCCGCTCAGCCTCTCCTTGCCCTTCTACCTTCTGCGCAGATTTGTCGTGGTGGTGTCTCCCATATCCTCTCTCGCCCCTCCCCTTCCGTTACGCAGAGGCACTCTATCTTCGCCTTATTATTTCTGTCCTAACTCACTTCTCTGACCCCGCCTTTTCTCTGTCTCTGACGGGGTGGTGGAGGCGCCACGTGCACCGGAGAGGTGGCCAGTAGCACAAACGCAGTCTACGCGTCCCACTTGCGGCAGCACAGCGTCACTGCCGACATTGCGGGCCACGGCATCATCATTGGCGACTTGTCTGACTATGTTTCTTCGGAGAAGCAGCGAATTGAAACAGCAGCATGCCCCGGAAACTGACCTCTCGCCAGTACACGCAGGTACGGTGTCTGCTCATCACGGCACACATCAGCGCCTTCATTTTCTCTCTCAGCATGCTGCTCGTTGCTATTGAGGAGCGCCACCGCTACATGAGCTACTTCAGGATCGTGGCCGAGCCGCGCAGGGGTGTGAACTCCTCCAGCGGCCTCATGGTCGCCAGCGGCGCCGCCGGGCTGGTGCAGCCAGTGCTTTTCTTGTGCATTCATGTGGTGTATCCCCTTGTCCGTCAGCGACAGTGGGCCGCGCAGGACGATTGTAAGCGACGTGACTCGGATGCGGAGCAGCAACGGCAGGAGGCGCAGCGGGGGTCTGGCGCCCTGCACGCGAAATCTTCGAGGCACCACCGCAGTTTCTTTGATCGTATGGGCACCTCGGCTCTCCCCGCCAACAACTCGCACCTTGGCCCACCTCAAAGCGGGCTCCATGTCTCGGCGGAAGAAGCACCACAAGACACAGAGGCTGCTCGTGTTGCTGCCGCCGATGTTTCTGCCACCGACACCGCTGCGCTCCATCCCTCTCCCCCCACGCAAGGACTGAGGCATCTGCGACCGGGATCGCTCCTGTTGCTGAAGCCGTCGTCGGACCCGCCGCTTTCGGCCGCTCAGCCGCCAGGCACCCACTCCTTCTCTTCACCTCCGCAGAAGGCTGTGGTGTCGAGAGGCAGTTGCGCGACGGCAGTTCACGTGGTTACAACAGCCTTTTCGGCTCCGTCCATGATGGACGCCGAGATAGATATGCAACACGCAGCGACGCCGCTCTCTTTCTCGCCTCCAGTCGATGCAGATGCGGTGGAAGTGGCAAGCACGGCATCTGTGGCTGCTACGGTACCGTTGGGGCTTCGTCCCACCGGTAGCTGCCCAGCCGCCTCTGTTCCCAAAGCTCCTTTTTGTGCCGTGGCTGACGGGGCTGTCATCTCTCGCGAGGGGCACAATGATGCGGTCGGCGCAGCCGAAATGACAGCGGTGGTTTTGAGCTACGCTGGCGTCAGCGGCGGTACCCCTGCGGTGTCTGACCCGGCCTCCCCGCCCGCCTCGGAGGTAACCCGCGCTGTGGCACAGCCGCTGGGCAACGCTAGCACATCTGAGCTCGGAGGAAACGCATCAGGGATCCCCTGTCGACAGATGTTGAAATCAGTAGCGCAACGCGCGTTGAGCAGGCAGGGCGACGTTGATGGCAGCACCCCCGCTGCTGCCACGGCAGCCGTACAAAACGCTGCGGTGTCTCGACCCGATGCCTCCTTGGCCAAAAGTGTGGCCAACCCACTCCGAAACCCGCTGACGCCGCCGCCGCTAGACTCAGTATATTCTAGCGGCGCTGATAGCACCACCTATGCCCGGCAGGACTGCACAGGCGCCCTCACCGTCACTCCATCAGAGAGCTGCAACATGGTGGCTCCGACTGCAGCACTCACGGTGGGGAAGTCATGCGCCTCAGCGACCAAAGACACGCACGCTGCGGTGCGATCGAGTGAGGAGGTGCCGCCATCCACGGCGTCTGCCAAGGAGGTGCGGAGGTGCGGTCATCGGCACCGGTGCTCCTCGAGCGAAACGCCACCATGCGACGCCGCATCGGTGCTTTCGCGGGCGCTGCCGTGGTTCACACCCCGCCCCGTCACAGCAGAGGCGCTCCCACCACAAAGTCATGTGGCGAGGTGGTCGTCCGCCCCACACCTGAAGGTCTCTGCACGGCCTTTGCCGCCCGCTCTTCTTCACATGTACTTCAAGTCCGAAACGACATTCCACTCGCTGCTCACCCTCTACTACACCTTCGCAGCTTTTGGAATCCTTTTGATGTACTTCTTCGGCATGCTTTGGGTCGTGCGCAAGGAGCTGAAGGAGCTGAACACTCTCGTGTCGATGGCGGACGGGTGGAACAACGTCTTCATTTATCAAAATATCACCGAATCGATCGATGCAGCCTTGTGCAAGGTGGAATTGGATGGGAAGTGCAGTGGGGGAGCGAATCTGTGCAACGCGACGCTGTATGCCAGTGCGGATGCGGCACACAGCGTCAGCTGCCCTTTCTGCTCGGCATCGCAGCAAAAGGTGATCAGTACCTTCACAGAAGTGTGCCCGACAGTGTACGATCCTAACATATGGTACTCGAGGGCTTTCCTCATCTTCCTGGCATTGGCGGTATCGACCAGCCTGGTGTCGCTCTGCGTCGCTGTTTTCAGCTGCGGTACAGGTGTGCTGGCTAGCGTCGGCTTCGCGGCTGCTTCGGAGCGGGAGAAGGAGGCGCGGGAGGCGCAGGCGGTGCTGGATGCCCGGGGCCTTTTCTCTCTTGCGGAGAATGCGACGGTGCCGCTCTCCTCGCACGCACCGGCGCGCGCCTCGCCGCCGCTGTCCAACTTGGCTACCGAGGAGGAGGCATTGTCACTGACGTCGCTACTCGTCGTGGCGCCGTCTCGCGAGCGACTTATGCACACGTTCGAGGGTTTGCACGCGCCTTCGGCGGCACTACTGCCACCGGCGTGGGCTGTCATGGCGGAGATGTCCGATAGCGGTGACAGCCCATTGATGCCACCGGGGAGCATGATGTGGACATCGTGTTCGCCTGGGACGAGCGAAGCACGCAAGGCGCCGGTGCGCCCCGCGCCGGACGGCGCAGACGACACGAGATGCCCCACGAGCACCTACACCAAGAATGCAGCCGCATCCGTGATATAGGGGGTGCGGGGAGAAAAGCGGGGGTGGGGGACGGGCCAGTGTGCGCATGTGCGTATATGCATATTGGTGTTCACGAATGGCAACAGCTGCACCCTCGAAGGCTAATACACTCTTTGGGATATCGTGGTTGTTTCACGCCTTTCTCTGGCCGCTCTGCCGTATCCCGGCTTCCCCTGACGAACCTCCACAGCACTCATCTGCTGCGCCGTTTTGCTCCTGTGCTGTCCTAGTGCTTTTCCACTTGCTTCTTTTCGGCTCTCAGAGGTTGTCCTTCCCGGCTGATGGAGGTCTCTGTCTCTGCCTGTGCTTTTGCGGTCGTCTGCCCCCCCGATCGGAAGCTCGTCTTTATTACTTGTAACTAAGCTGGAACATTTCCTTATTTCTTCCCATCATTTTCTCTTCAACTATTTTTCTTCGCTCTCCTCTTTGAGCAGACACATCGGCTGCATGTCAGACGGACAGACAGACGTGTACCCCCCCCCCCCACACAGATACACACAAACGGCTGTGAGAGCGGCTCTTTCATTTTTGGCGACTCCCTCTCGCTGTAGATTTTGTTCTCTGTTCACGTCGCACGCCATTTCCCTCTGTGCAGTGTTCAGCGCTTTCCGCGGATGTATGATGCGCGTCTCGGCGCTGGCTTGCGGGTGGCCGTTTGCCCTTGAATGGGTGGTAAAGGCCGATCTCGACGTCTGTGTCCCAGTCTCGCTTCCGCTGCGCTCATCCCCTTTCATCCCTCTCTCCCTCTTTCTTATTTTCCTCGACATAGAGCACAGGGAACGGCGGGTGGTAGCGACACGCGCCGCTCTTCTTTAAACGCCTTGGAATTCTTTCTCCTTTCTGGATTGGTTTACAGTGCACAGGCAGATGTGCGCCTGCACTGGACATAGATAAGTGCCCCGCATGTACGTGTCCGCGTAGAGGAGTGCTCCTGCACACCTGAGCTCACGCAAGGAGAGCGGGCTGAGGGAGAAGGATACGGGGGCTCGTTTCATCTTCCTCTCGCTAGTTGCGGGCTCCGCTGGTACCCGCAAGGTTGAACTCGCCTCTCCCCACCCTCTTTACCCGCCTGCGCACCTAATTAAAAAAAAGAACTTCGCCCCCTTTCCCTTTCCCTTTCGCGCCTTCTCAAGCCGAAGTATCAGGGGCGGCAACAGCAACAGTTTTCTTTTCCTGTGTGCACATCAGCTCTCTGTTTGACCTCTGTTGCGCCGTTGCACCGCTCTGCCGCTTTAGAGCAAACGTGTTCGCTCTCCTTTTCTTCCTTCGTCATCGCTCTCTTCGCCGAGTGTTCGTCCTTCGGTGGACCTCATGAGTGGCCGGTCATGGGGCGCCACCTCCCTCCTCCTCCGCCCTCCTCTCAGCGACCAAGTCGTGCCGCCTTTTCTACTCTCTCTCTCACTCATCGAGAGGGAGGTGGAGGAGGAAAACAAAGTGGGTCAGGTGAAAGGGCGGAGGTGAGGTGAGAGGTGGGGGGAACAGGTGTGTGTGTGTGGTCTCGCATGTGACCCGCTCACATTTTCGTCGCTATTCAGCGCCTCGGGCGGAGAAGCGGCATCAGAGAAGGCGCCGCCATCAGCTCTCTCACCTTTTGTCGTCTTACGCTGACGCGCGGTAGGCGCCCAGTGGGAACGCGACAGAAAGGAGGTGGATGCTGGCGTGTGCGTGTGTGTGCTTGTGGCTGTCTTGTCTTCTCACACCCTGGCACTCCGTTTTTTTTTTACGCTTCACTTTTCCTGGACACGTGACAAGTTCGTATAAGTGTGTAGCACACACACACACACACGCAGAGTCATACGCTCACCTGCATGATGCTCCCCTTTGGTATCTCCCACAAATCCTTTCCTGCTGTCTCGAATAGGGCCCCTTCTCCTCCTATCTTCCGTTTTATCTTTTTCTCCCCTTTTCGTTTCCAGCTTCCTCACGGGCCATCGGGTATGGGCGCGTGTGCTTAACACTCTCATGCTTACAGTGACCAGCGGCTACGCCCCTCCCCCCCGCCACACACGTTCTTACACCTATCGCGCCGAGTGTGTGAATCAACGGAACTCGGACTCGAATCGCGGCGGGGACCGCTTCATCAGCGGGGACACTGAGAAGCAACCGGGACTGCTGCTGTTACAAACTAGCTGCTACTCCTCATGTAGATCAGCACAGACCCCGCAACGGTGGAACACGCAGTGCTGCAATTAATGCAGGGACAATTGCTGGCGCTGCCGGCACGTTGCGTACGTTTCTCATTTTAGTTTGTCTCTGGCGACTGTGAATTGGAACACAACGGGAACGCTGACGTGCTTGCATAACCCGAACATGGCAGAGGAGGCACCAGCGTGAGTTGAATGCGTCACGGAGTTGGCCATTGGTCTCAGGCGCCACGCTGACATTTCCTGAAACCAGTAATCAACGCTCTCGGGACATTGAGACAAGCGCTGCGCGGTGGCAACTGTCGCGACGCCGCAAGAGCACGGAAGCTGAGCTTTCAAGACAGCAGAGGGCCCCGTCCTCGCCCAGTTGCACACGGGCACCTGCCTGTACTTTGGATTCCTGCAGCGGCGAGTGACTGCCGTGCGCCGGGGTGAGTGCACGCGGTGCGCTGCGTGGTGCGGCGTTTGAATTGGCGTGCGCCCACACACCCGCTTGTGTCTCCTCCCCGAGCGTTTTTGCCATGAGAGAAGCCAAGCTGGCGCTGCGCCGAATACTCTACGTCAGATTCATGAACCGCTCGAAGCATAGCCTGTTGCAAGCAGTGATCTGATCACGCACAGCTCACTCGCGCTGCGCCGTTTTCCACCTGCCGGGTGTCTACCGCTGCCTCCCGCGCTCTCTCAGAATGAAACGCTATGCGCTCTCTCTGCGCAGGCCTGAGCATAAGCGCGGGCTCCTTCGTCTTCGACGCACCCATTCCTGTCAAAGGCGTGCGGGTTTCGGCGAGGGCGGAACGCCCTTTCTGCCAAAGGCTCGCAGCAGCGCATGCAGGCCTGCCATCCAGACGCACCTCCGAATGACAAGGATGTACATGGAGGGTGGATGTAGAGACCCTCCTCAATAGCGTCGTCGTCTTGAAACAGGCGCCAGGGTCCAAGGTTGCCGGTGCTGCGTGTGGACCCGCTGTCGTGCGGCAGGTGTCGTGGCGTATCACACCGAAACAAGGGACTGAGAAGCGAGAAGCGCAAGAGCGACACGCGATGCTGGGGGTTGGAAAGCCGTCCCAGCCTACCCTGCAGTGCGTGTGTGCAACTTTGGTGGCCTCTCCCCCGTCCGAACGGGTGGGCTGTGGTGAGGCGCAGGTGCTGCAAGCACGACGAGGACTCCCCTAATAATATTATCCTGGCCTACAGATTCCCATGCGGAGACTCTCCACCGCGTAGGATGAGATGCAGCGGCGTGAGGCGACGGAGCGAGACACCGCGGTACGCAGGCTGAGCAGAGGCCCTCAGAAGGCCCCAGCGGGGGGGCTGCTCGACTTCCTCCTTTGGCTCATGCAGCATGTGCCCAGAGCATCCCCCTCCTTCTACCCGCACGACAGGCGCCACCGCCTCCGCCGCGGAGCAGGATCCTGGACGCGGCCTGCCTGGATCGAGGTATACCGTCCACTCCACTGTGGCGGCGATCGCGCCGCGCATATTCGACGATAAAGAGCGAGGAAGGACCATCGGCTAATGTTACGCGCATGACCCTGATTCAGTGGCAGACGGCTCGCCCGAGACAACCCGCATTTCGCCGTACGGCATCAGGGGGGGGGCGCTGCTGCTGCTGCAAGTTGATGCACTTCCTGCTGTGTGCGCAAGGGAAAGGGCACGCCAAAAGGCAAACCATCCTCTGCCGTTCACGATGAGAAAGGGGCGACGCCTCCGCGAGGGCGGCATCCCAGTCCGGCGGATGCGCTCTGTCGAGCGGCCTGGCAGCCTCCCCCTCCTTATCCTCTGCCAAACGCCGAGCCGCTTCTGGAGGTGCCGACCTGGGGCCGAGCACCCGCGACATGGGAAGAGGGGTGGCCAGCGGTGCAGCGCCACGGATGCCGGCGGCCAGGCCCTGTGTAGCGCTGCGTCGCCGCAAGGTGCGGCGGTGCGCAGGCTTCGTGCCATGCGTTTGGTGAGCGGAGTGTCGGCGTCACGCGGGTGCACCTCGCCCGGCCCTGGCACCGCCTGCTGGTGTGGGGCGCCCCCCTGCGCACCACCCCGATGCGGATGCAGGCACGTGGCGGCCTGCATGGCGGGGGTGTCCACGCGGCTGCTTTGCACGAGCCGACAGGCGTGCGGGGCGGGTAGGGCTTTGGGGCAGGGTGGCGTGCTCGGATGGCGGGGCCGGCGCACTGCTGCGAGGGATGTCGGTGCGGCTGCTTTGCACGATTCGATGGGGCGTGTGACAGGCCAGGGGACTGGGGTGAGGTGGAGCTTCTGCGCTATGTAGAGCAGCGGATCGGTCCTGCTGAAATGAAGGGACAGGAGATGTCGCGTGCGCTTTCACACCATTCCTCGTCTCCTTGTCTTTTCGCGAGCTGATGCGCGCGCCTCTCCGGGAGATTTAGTGCCCGCATTCTTCCGCCTCTCTTCGAGACTGCCAAATTCTGAGGTTGAGCCTCTGCCGACTGCGTTCATCTTGGCAGGCACATGTGTATGCCCCGTAGGTGGCGTCTTCATGGTGTATGTGGCGCCGTCAAGGGCGACTGTGGCTCTGAGGCAATGGAAGAGATGGTGGAGTCGGATGAGGCGGGTGCTTCAATCAGTGCGGTGACGGTATTCGTCGAAAGGGTAAAGGAAGAGGCTGGGTAGTAGAGATCTCTGATGCCTGCGACACCTCTTGGTGGCCCGTTGCCCTGCGTGGCGCTCTGAGATTCCCCTCTGCCTCCTCTTTTTCCTCTGATTTCGCTGGATCGGGTGCCCCGCCCCGTTTCGTCTCCTCCTCACCTCTTCCTTGCGTGCGCACTGGTGCTCGCGAGGATGGCTGGTGCTGTGCGCTTTTCTGGCGACCTCGAGCAAAGATGCCGTCTCTCTTCGCTGTGCCTCTCAACACCGCTGTTTTCTCTTCGCGTCCTGTTTTCCATCTTCATATTTCGGACGTGCCCATATCACCCGCAAACGGCCACCACCTGACACACTTTTGCACACGTGCGCGCCGCTTCTCTTCTCGTCTTCTTCCTCCGCTGTGCGCAGTAGTGACGTTTGCGTTAGCTGCCCTACAGTGAAGAGAGCGGGAACGCTGTGGGCAAGTCACTTGAAGCAAAAAAAAGCGCTGTGAGACTGGGGGAGAAGCAGCCACGTTCGAGGCTCTTCGGCTTCCTCTCATTGATGTATTTCTCGCATCCCTTGCTGAGTTTCGGAAGGGGCACCGCCTTCAACGCGCTGAAGGAAAGGAGGAGCAGACCCCCACGCACGCGCGCACACATACACACAGGCACATAGAAAGAACCCTTCAGACACACACGACGGCACGTAGGCGCGTTGCGCTGCGCTCTTGCTTTCACGCGGCTGCCCACGAGCCTACCATTTAATGCCTCAGAAGCGGGGCTTCGGGCACCCATCGGGGCCTGCTGGCCCATCGTTGGTGACCTCATCTTCCCGCACCCCCCTTCATACGCAGGAGCTGATGCTGTTTAGCAGCCCCATCTCTGCCGCGCCGACAAAGCGATCGATATCGACAAATAAGCGGACAGCATCCTCTCACTTTGCCGGCGCGCGCCAGGCTAGACAACCGCGTAGCTCTCCACAGCATCGCGAGGCACCATTCTCGTCGGCCGCCCGCGACTCGAACGATCGCGCGACAGCCGAGTACGAGCCTCTGCCTGAGAACTACCGTGTGGCACCGTGCCGCTCGCTTACAGCGTCCTCTTCCTCTACTGCCCTCGCATCGCCTGCGACTGTCACGGCAAGTGGCAGCGGCAGCCGCATTCCGCTCCCGCCTCCCCAGCGGCAGGCTCCACTGGCGAGGGGAGCCAGTCGAGGGGCTGGGACGGCATCCCGCGCTGCCTCGGTTGTTGCCTCTGGCGCTGGAAGCCGAGTAATTCGCCTTCTACGCGATGCGCGCGCCGCAGTGCTCGACCCTATCCGACCCGAGACGCCATTCGAGGCCTTTGCGTCGGTTTCTCCTGCGTCGGCGTTTGCGCCAGCGGAAGGGCTCGGCCTGGGCTCCGCGTCTGCCTCGCTTCTCGCTCGCCGCCCTCATGGGCTGGAGCGCCGCTCGCAGCGCCGGCTGCCTGCCGGACGTCGCCTAGCTCCCATGGCACCACCGCCCTCAGCGCCAACGTCGCTCTTTTCGGGCGCAGCTCTCGAGACGGCCGGGGAAAGCGCGGCCGCATCTTCGGCGAATCTGGTCACCGGGGACAGCGAGCCTCGCAGCGCGGTTTTTTCTTCATCCACCTCTCACTCATCTCGTCTGCCACTCACAGGGAGACTAAATCCCCTCGGCCGCCTCTCCGCTGAAAGCTGCGCAGACCACAGCCACATGGGCCAGCCGCCTGCCATTGCTCAGGGTCATGGTATCGATGCCCGGAAATTCGCGCTGTTGTATCCCATGGCGCAGCAGGCGGGCAGCTCGCGAGTGGCGGAGGCGGTGGATCTTCTTTTTCAGCTAAAGCAGTGGGTGGTATCCGCATCACCCTCTACCGGAGGTGCGTCCCTGCTGGACAAGGTGGCCGTAGAGTGTCTGCGAACGACTTTACTGCACTTCTGCCAGCATTGGCCAAATGGAGCCACGCTGCAGCAGGCTGTGGATGACTACTCGGCCAAGAGCTTGGGGACAGTGGAGTTGGGCGGCGCCGAGGGCGCCTGCGCATCGACTTCAACGGGGAGCACCCTTGCACCACTGTTGTACACGCAGGCGGCCTTCCTGGCTGCGTCTGTAATGCTGCAGAGTTTCCCAGTGGTAGCGCTTCTAACGGAAGCCGCTTCTTTTGAGCCGACCCTACGCACGCTGCATATCATCGCTGACGCTGGCCTCGCGGGGTGGATATCGCAAGAGACTCGTGTTCTCGGGGCACTTGTAGAGGTTCTCCGGCTGTTGGCGGGGTCCGGGCTGGGTGCGCATCCACGGGAGCTGGAGTGGGTCGCAGCGATCTTAGATACTGTTGCCTTTTGTTGCGAAGACGACGCTGCTGCTGCCGCCATCGTGTCTGCTAGTGCATCTTCGGGGGCTGGCGATCCGATCATGTCTCGTCATGGGCAGCGACTGCAAAGCAGTGAGCTGGCGACACACGGGAATCGTCCTCTTTCCAGCCACGGGGAGGCAGACATGATTCGCGGCAGCGGGCTTGTAGACGATGACGCTGAGAGCCAGCTGCTCAGCACGCAGCGCCGGCAGCAGCTATCCCATTGGAGGTCCACCGCACTTCAGCCCGAGCTCTCCCTCTTTCACCTCCACCCGCGTCCTGTCAACAGCGCCTCCTTCGCGGATGCTGTCCCAGCAGGGCCACCGTTAAGCTGTGTGCGAAGTGGGCTTGACAGGGCTGCTGCCTTGGCACCTGTGCTCAACCCACCCTCCACTGTACCAGTGGAGCACGGCAGCCTTCGTGCTCACCTTGTGTCTCTCGGGTTTCTGTTGAGTCTGAAGCAAATCAGCGATCACGCGGTGGCGCGCTGCTCGCCCTCGAGTGAGAATCTGGCGATCTCTCCGTCAGCGCACTCCTTCGCATTCCTGGCGACTGCCATTGGCACCCTTTATCGATGCTTCGCTCAGAGCCACCCGGAAGAGTTGCGTGGGCTCGGCGTCTTGGGCACCCTTACGAGCATGCTAAATACCTTCGCTGTGGAGACGACAGCAGTTGAGGCGGTCGCGCGTGCTTTGGTAAAGCTGACGTATGTTGATGAGTGCTTGGCGGATATGCAGGCGAACACCGCCGTGATTGCAGCCGCCGCGCACGCGCTGCGCTCACAGCTGTCCCGCGCACACGCGACCCCCTCTCATGGGCTGGCGATAGAGTTGCTAGTTTCCCGTCTGTGCGGCGTGATGGCGCGCGTCGCGGAAGACAGCACGGAGCAGCAGGAGTACCTTGTTTCCGCGCCCATGGCGCAGTTGTTGGAGGCGCTGACACTTCGCTACGTCACCGTCACCGATCTCGAAGAGGCTGAGCCAGAACGCTTCATTGCGCCGCTGCCGTTACCACCAGCGCCAGTGCTGCAGGCTGTGGTCTGGGTGCTCGGCATTGCAGCGATGTCGCCCCGATGCCCTTTGCATCTCGTGCAGTCGGTGACGCCCCCGCTGGTGCGCCTCTTGGGAGTACTCAGGAGAATACCGAGCATGCAGCTGACGGCGATTTACGTGCTCATGTGCCTCAGTAACCTTTCGTACTTCTTCGGCGCCTGCGAGTCGGCAGAGGGCAGTGGCTGCGGGGGCGAAGGCGGGGATGCGTCTGCCTGGCTTCCCTCCCTCTACAGCTCCCTTGGGCTGCTGCTGGCGAGCTACCTGTTTGAGGACAACGTCGAGGCCACCGTGGAGGCCACTCGCATCCTCGGTAATATCAGCTACACCAACGCCGGCCGCGACTGGATGGAAGCGAACAGATGCGACGAAGTGGCTGTGCTCTTCCTCGGACATGAGGACTATCGTGTCGCGTACAACTGCAGCGGCGTGCTGCTGAACTTGACGGCCGCATCGCCGTGCCGCATTGTAGAGGAGCCGGAGCTGCTGCAGATGATGCTGTCGTACACCTCACGGTACACCGACGAGGGTCGAATCGAGGCCAAGGCCACTCTTGCGGAGGCACGACTGCGTCAGAAGCTGCAGCAGAGCGGCGAGGATGTGGAAGAACTGCTGTCGGAGGTAAGAAGCCACACCTCACAGATCGCCGACCTGGTGGAGAAGCTGCTCCTCAACGTGCATGGCTTGCTGACTTTATCGACGGCATAAAAAAAAAGAAAGCATCGCCAGGAGGTGCTAAAAGGTGCACAAGAGACCACCGCGCTGGACCGCGTGTTAGTCGTTGTGGCGCTTTACGGCAATGCGCGCCTTCAAAGCGCATGCACGGCTGGTGCGTCGTGGCTGCAGGTCGACTCCCTCCTCCCCCTTCTGCCTGCTGTGGTCGACCTGCCGATACCTCCTCTTTCATCGCATTACTTTCTCAGGTGCGATGCCGCCCCTCCCCCCTCCCTCCCTCCCTCATGTACATAATCGATGATGCTGACGCTGTGTGTAATGTGTGCTGTGAGCTTGCGTAATGGTTGTCGGTGCGTATATACACGGAGTGTGTATAGCCACATATAGAGAAGCAAATTTCAGTCGATCCGTTCACAACAGCAGCAGCAGCAAGAGCGACAGGCTGCCCCGCTATTTCTTTCCACCCCATTGGAAGGCGGGGCTACGCCGGCTCGCCGAGCACCAATGATTACACATGCACTGCCGCCCTCCCCCTCCCCACCCACCCAACCAGCGTGCAAGCTTCGCCTTTCTGAGCCGAAGTAAGCTGCCCCGTGTGCACGATCCGAAGTATGTCGTCGATTTTGCGTCAAAAATGAGGGGTCTCACTTCGTCATCTGCGATGCTTTGCGTCTCAGGCGACAGGTGAGCAAGAGCGCCGATGTGCGCGTCCTCATGTATCGAGGACAAGATGGGACGGCACGCAGCACGCTTCAACGTCGCCGCCCCCCTCCCCCTCTCCCTTTTCTCTTGCCGCCGCTCCTTCACAGCTCTTACACTTTGCCCTTTAACCCCCATCACGGCGAGGTGAAGCAACACCCCCTCAACGACGCAACCATAACCGCAGCGTCCCACACAACGACAGACGGGAGACGCACTGGTCACAGCGCAAGAGAGGAACAGAAGAAAGGTGAAAAGGGAGTAGGGAGGTGAGCTTGTGATGAATGCGCACAAAGAATTGGACGCTGCCGCAGCCGCAGCGTCGGCGCCGAGCTCGTCATTGTCGCCACCCCCTTCAATATCCCCTTCCTCGCTTCCAGCTCCTCGTGCGGTAGGAACGCTTCCAGACTGCTGCACAGAGGCTTTCAAAGAGCACTACAGAAAAGGCGAGGTGCCGCGGTTTGGCTGCTATGATCCAGTGTATCTCCGCCAGGCGGTGGACACCTCGCCGACAATCGACTCAGCCGCTCGAAGCTCAACGCATGCGAGCTTTTTCCCACCCTTCTCGTCGCTTGTTCACGCTTATGCTGACCATGGCGCAGCATCGTCCTCTTCCCTTCTAGCTAGCGGCCTCGCTGACATGCCTTCGGTGGAAGAAGGTGCAGATCAGGACACAGCGACGCTGACAGCGGATCGTGCTCGGCCACTGCGCACCTGGGAGTACATCACGAACCCAGAGGAGATGTGGAATTGGCCGCCGCTGACGATGAAGATCCCCCCTGCTTCTGATTTTGAGCGCATCTTGCTGGATCGTGCACCCTGAGCTCTCTGCGCTGCAGAGACCCCCACCCTAGTCTGTGAGCCGACACGTGCGCGTACGCGGCTGTCATGTGCACCTTTTTTATTCACGCGCCTCGTGTGTGCCTCTATGCCTGCAGTGCGGTCGTTGTCGCCGCATCGTTCGCATTAAGTGTGGCAAGTGTGCGTGGTGCGTCTGCAGCGATGTGCCATGCTCGCACATCCTCACATGCCTTCGTGGTCTCTTTTTTTTCTGTTTGAATGCGGCTGTTCGCTGCCATCTTACTACTGTGATGCCGCTTGCTCACCCGACGCTAGCGCACCTCACGGGCGAGCTCGGTTAGGGCTCTCCCTCGAAGGCCACTCCGATGTTGGCCAAAAGGTTTTCCTTACCTGCTTGCTGCAGAATTGACTCGCACTTTCGGTCCTGGGCTGACGCGCGCCTACGTGGAGGTTTGCTGCATCGCGGTGGCGTTGCAAGGCCGCCGTGCGATGAACCACCGTTTCTCTGTTTGGTAGCGCGCTGCCTTGGCCCTTGCGCACCCGTTGCCGTCTTTCTCTCTCTCCGTACTGATTGCCTCCTTGGCGCCATGCGCTGCACGCTTATACCCACACGCGCACCTCCGCGGCTACGGCATCAGGGAAGCCGCCATTCTTTCCTCACCCTCCTGCATACTCGCTTACCTTTTCCACGCTCCGCCTTGGCGCCATTAAACTTTTTTCCCCCTTCGCTTCTGCTTTACTTTCAGTGCAAGAGCCTCTCGCACGTCTGCAATGACGGAGTACGAGCAGCGGCACGGCAAGGCGAACATCACGCTCCCGCTGTCTAGCACTTGTGTGCGTGATGTGCACGGCCGCCCTGTGCCCGTAGACGCTACGGCGACCAACGAGATCGTAACAGCAACTCCCTCTACAGCACTTGGTAGTCAACACGGCGCCGGTACCACGGCATCCAGCACGTCGGCCTTGCGCACCTACGCGGAGTGGTACCTCCCGTCTACGAATGCCTCTCCCACATACCCTTCTCCCGGATCTCTGCCGCGCACCGGCACCGCTGCGGTTCGGGCCGTGCCAACGGTGGAGTACTTCAAGCAGGTGAGTCGCGCTGCTGGCCGCAAGCAAGAGGAGTACCTGTGGGCTCTTATGCAGGATGTGTACGCAGATGCGGAGCAGTCCGATCAGTACCACCCCGACGCCATTGGCATCGAGTCGGTGCAGCCGCATCGTCGCTGGTTCGTCTCACACTACGCTCATCTCCAGGCATTCCTCCAACGCCAGCCGGTGCTACGCCGGGCGAATATAATCTGCCGCTGGCTGGAGAGCACGTACCGCGACAACTCGCGGCATGAACCACGCCTGCGTGGAGAGGAAGAGGTGGTGCTTCGGCAGCTTATCCTAACCTATCTGCGCGGCGGCGAGCTGAATCGCGCCATCAACGCCGCCGTGACGTACGAAAGCTGTGTACACAGCTGCGTCCTCAGCGCAGCCCAACTGCAGACGGTACGGGAGCCGTGGTTCAGCCAAACCGCTTTGGTGCCGCTCTTTGGCGAGTACGCGCACGGTGAACTGGATCAGGCTTGGTGCGGCAACGAACACCGCCTCGACAACCTCTCGCAGCTCTACGAAGAGTCCCTTAAGTATCGCAGCGCCGCTGCCGCAGTTGGCGTAGAGGGGAGCGCGTCGTCGTCGACCCCGAATGCCGTGAGTGACTTCGATGCTGTTATAGGAGCGGCATTGTGCGGAAACCTTACCGTGCTGGAGAATGCCTTCAAGGTAAACGGGAGCTGGAAGGACATGGCGTGGTGCTACCTACGCTGCGCTCTGGTCGTCGCCTTCACAAAGCAGCTGATGACCGCCACCGGTGCCGGCGGCGAGGAACCTGGGCAGTCGGCACCCGGCGCCGTTGACCGCAGCTACGCGCTCTTCATCGAGGAAATGACGGGTAGCGGTGACGACTGGGCGACGAGCTTCTCGCTGAAACTGGTGCAGGGCCTTGCAGCGCGCCTGCTGCCTGACTTTCTGACGCGTGCGCCGCTGGAAGAACAGCTGCAGATGCGCTTCATCTTACAAACGCTGACTTGCATGAATGGAAAAGGTTCTCTGCTGCCTACAGTGCCGCTCTCCTTGACAGCGTCGGGGGCGCTAGAGGGCGCGACGGAGTGGTTTGGCATCGTCCCTGAGACAGGAAACAGCGAAGCCGCGCGGCTGATCGCGCACGTTGTGCTCGCGCAGGACGTCGCCTACGGGGAAACGCTGATTCCGCACGCCGTTCAGGTGCGCGCCGGCGCATCTTTGGCGACGTCGCTGGCGCGGTACGCAGTTTTCTTGGCGCTGCTGCCGCGCTACCCATTCGACGAGGGGCTGCGTGCCGTCACGGCTATGGCGCTGCGGCTGCGCGACCCGCGACACCGCGCCAGCGTCTACGCCGCTTTTATCATGACCGCGCGCGAGTATGAGCTGCAGCGGCAGAACCTCTCCC
Source organism: Leishmania martiniquensis (assembly GCF_017916325.1). Lineage (NCBI taxonomy): Eukaryota > Euglenozoa > Kinetoplastea > Trypanosomatida > Trypanosomatidae > Leishmania > Leishmania martiniquensis. Next base: position 959,761 of record NC_090168.1, read on the forward strand.
GTTGCGAGCTTGAGGAGCAAGAGGCCCGTCTGGTGCGTCAGTTTGTGACCGCCGACAGCGACGCCAATGTGCATGCGGAGGTACAGCAGCTCCTTTACCAGCAGGTAGCGCCGACAGAGCTGCTCACGCACAACAAGCTCGCTGAGAAGCTCATGTGGGAGGCTATGCATGCAGACTCTTTGTCGGACTACCTGGCGGTGCTCCGTCGTGGCCTGTCGGCGTGCTGCAGCTTCTGGCTAACCGAGCCGAAGCCCGAGGTGGAGGCGATTGCGGACGTGAGCAGCATCTTGACGCGGCGCGTTCTGGCGGAGATCCAGAGATGGCCTGAGCCACAGAAGGACGGGCATGCCAAGGAGCCTACGGCGGAAGAGACATCGCCCTCCACACCGTCTCTTTCTGTGAGCCCTGTGACAGACCTTGAGCGCAGCGAGGCAACCTTCTGGTATGTGCTGAGCGAGGCCCGCGGTATCGCGACAGAACACGCGACCATCACTGCGCAGCTCAACGCCGCCAAGCACACGGCCGCCTTCGCTGGGGCTCCAGCGGCGTCCAACCGTACGCTCATCTACCAGCTTACGCAAGACGAGGCAACGTTGCTGTGCAAGCTGGTGGAGCACACCCGGCGCGCTGTCCGGCACGGTGGTGCTGTCGTCTATCGCGACCGACAGTGCCTGACTGCCATCGTGACACTGGTGCAACAGCTGACGGAGGCGGTGACGTTGTCGATGCTGTCTGGTGTGGTGGAGAGTGACGTCGAGGAGGAGAGCCCCGCCCCACGTGATGAGCTGTCCCGCATGCAAGAAGTGTACGGGCTAGTGGAGGAGCTTCACATCGCCGGCTACCTGGAGCCGGCACTTCTCCCCCAGCAAAGCGCCAGCGCACTGTACGCACAGATACGCGCTATGCGCGTGTCTTATGGGCAGCGCGTGCATAAGCGGCAGGTGTTGGCCGCGCTGCATCAGCGGGCGCACGGGGCCGCGGTGGAGGCTGGCCGCGTTGGAGCCCTTGTGCCCATCGAGGGTGAATGGCCTCTCCGGAGAAAAAGGCTCGAGGACTTCCCGGGGAGGGCTTGATGGAAGTGTGTGTGGGAAAGTGCACCCTCTCCTCTGCCACGTACACCTCGCACCCGCCGCTTTTCCTCTATTTCATCCGCGCCGGTGGGCTGCGGAGCGAAGGTTAGGGGGCTGAGCGGGACAGCACGGCGACGGAAGGGCCCAGTCAATCGGCTGCAAGCACTTTTTTGTTTTCTGCGTGTCTCTCTCTCTCTCACACCGCTTTCGGTTTTCGTCCGCTGCGGGTGTCTGTTGCCGTTGGCCGTGCCACTTTCGCCGCTTATTGGTGTCTTTTGGTGTGGTGGTGAAGTAAGCGGACCGACCGTAAAACAAAGGAGGCTGATGCTCTAGAGGTAAACCGGCAAACAATGTGTGTGTGTGTGCATGTGTCTAAGGGCGTGGTGGAATCCCCGACCACCACCCTCCCTTAACGAAATGAAGGGCGCAGATGGCCGCCAACCGCAGCGGCAGCAAGAAGCAACAGAGACAGATCGTCGCCCCCCTCCGTAAGAGGGCAGAGGGGAGGGAGTGGGAGCGGGGGTGGAGTGGAGGAGAGTGGCTTTGGAGAAGCGGTGCGCCTGCCAAAGCCACTCCCCTCCCTCCCCTCTCCCCTCCCAACGACCAACACGCCAGCCGCGGGCGCCGCACAGTCAGTAAGGGCGAAGCCGGATGAGTTATGCCAACCTCAGCTAGGCTGGTAGCCGCCGCGCTCGCCCTCAAAGGCGTGCGCGCTCCCTCCGTTTTTGTGTGGGCCAGTATTCGGTACAAACGATGCACACCTTCCGGTCGGTCGGCAAGCCTCGTGCTTCACCGCTGCTCTTTGTCCTTCTGGTGGCGCCTCTTGGACCTGTCGCGACATTTCTGCGCCATGATGCGTGGCGTCGGGCACCCCCCTCCCCATTTCGTGGGCTTCTCTTTTCGTTGCACCCGCCTTGCTCCGTTTTGAGATCCACCCTTGAAGGGTAATATAGCAGCACTTGATGCAGTGCAGTGCGCCATCAGAGATGCAGTGACGCACTTGGCTGCATTACGTGTTGCCTTCCATATTTCCACCTCGTGCTCCTCCCTGGACTGCGCCCCTAGACTCCACTTACTTTCTCCTTTCTGATGTCTTTCATAGCATCTGCTCCATCCTCTCGTGCTCCGATGGCTGAGCAGCAGGCGATGCTCTCGCCCGACACCATTCAGCAGTTTCAGGAGACCTTCTCCTTTGTTCGCCACGAACGCGAAGATGTGCGCAAGATGGCCATTCAGGGAATCGCGGAGCACAGCAAGGAGAACCGCGATCTCTGGTTGTTTTTGGCGTCCCCACAGTACGGTCCCGGCTGCGTCGACTCTCTCCTTCAATACCTGCACGCAGGCGGCAAAAACGTCCTGGGCGATGTCCTGACAATCCTCGTCAACTGTTCGGCCGACGGCAGTTGCGCCGAGATGCTGGTGCAGCGCAGGGTGGTGCGCAAGGCGATGCGACTGCTGGATGGGATGGAGCGGAGCGATCAGCCGACGTCGTACGTGCGCAGCGTTCAGGAGCTGACGCTGATGCTGCTGAACAACCTGACGGCCAGTCACGTGGCCGCCGTCGACGATCTTTTGCAAAAAGATGACGAGGACATGCGCGGCTTTTACCTAGGGAAGCTGCAGGTATACTACGAGCGATTCGCTGCGGCGGCAGCGGCGGCGGCGAAGAATGCAGAGGATTACGTGGAAGAGGAGGTGGCCGATCCCCGAAAGGACTTGGCGACGTCGGCGCACACCGTCTCGAACCGCGACTTGAGCCGGTGGATCCTTCACATTGTGCTGAACCTCACCCGTACGCTCGACGGGCAGGAGCTTTTGCTTGAGGACGATGAGTGGCGTGGAACCTTGAACAGCTCGCTCTCGTCGCCAAACCCGCGCCACCGCTATCTCGCTGCGCAGTGCTATCGCAACTGCGGTTGCTCGCACAAGCCGCTCTACGATCGCATCCTGAAGAGCGACGCGCTTGTGACAGCGGTGGACCGGCTTAGCGGCAAGGAGCCCATCGAATGTATACAGAAGAGCCTCACAGAGTTCGTCGCCAGCATGCTCGAGTCCGAAGACGGCATAGCGCGTCTGGAGAGCGTGAACGCGAGGAAGGTGCTCGCGGGGGCACTCGATGCCTCCCAGGCCGCGCATAACGCAAATGCGGCAGCTGCAGCCAGCCGCGTTGAGGGAGTCGGGGAGGACGGCGCCCCTGTCGCAGCGGAACCGGCCATCATGCTGGCTCCCAGCGTCTGCGAGCTCCTCCAGCGGAGCGTGCTGCCCTACCTGGACGACATTGTGGACGCCTACATTGCCCCTGGAAGCGATGAGCTTGATTGAGCGAACGGCTGTGCGCTAGACGTGCCCTGGATTGTTGAAGGTGGGGGAGGGGGAAGCGGGAGCTTTGGGAGAGGTAGGGCGGTTGCTTGGCTCGGATACGTTTTCGCACGGTGAACGCTAAGGCTACGGGTAACTCCGATGAAGAAAAGAAGTGATGCGGCTTATGTGCAGTAGTAGCGCCACTTTACCACGCCTATGCCAGCGATTAGCGCAATGACCACCTGAACGGCATTCGCGGCGGACAGGCGGCGCCGCTTGCGCTGCTGCTGTGACGCGAGCCGCTTTATCCAACACTTGCCCGCTCCACGGATTAGGGCGCACAACGCATGTGCGGTGATGCAATCCGTGCAGGTATGGGTGTCTTCTGTGACTGACATCGGTGGCCGCGGACGATGGCGTCCGAGAGCGAGGCAGCATCGCTCCTGTACAGCGCGCGTCTTTCAACTGCGAAGCGAACCGCACAAGCATGCAGAGTACATCCTTCATCCCCCCTCTTCCCTCTTTCTCGTCGAATCCCCACCCCTCGCCTCATCCCTTCATGACGCACTGCGACGCAGCTCTTCACGTCTGTCTGCGAGTCGCCCCCCTCCCCCACCGATCACCATCTCCTTTCAAACGCGTGCGACCGCTTCGCATATCCACAACCTAAGCTTCTCGAGCCTGCGCTCTCGCTTCATCATCTCCCCCCTTCTTTGCTCACTGCTGCCGGAGCATATCTACACATTGGCTTCAGTGTTGCCGTCTCGATCATGTTTCGCCGTATTGGTCTGCAGGCCCTCGCCCGTAGCGGCGCCGCGAGCTCGGGTGCGCGCACATACTTCTACGCAAACTGCGGTGAGACTGGCATCAGTGGCGCGACGATGCAGGTGATACTCAAAGTTACTTTGGCCTGCTGCGTCGTGCAGGCCTTCGCTATTCGCTACTACGTGTTCGATCGCCTGGGTACCAAGAAACAGTTCCTTGAGGACTCCACGGACCTGTGGGAGAACGATGGGACGGAGATGGAGGGCGAGGAAGCCGTAGCCAACCTTCGCATCCAGCATGAGCGCATCATGCCGTTCATGAACGACATCAAGGACAGGCTAGATGCGCAGGCGTAAGCATACAAGGGCCCTTACTCGCTGTGCATGAGAGGACCGATACCTCGGGCGGCACGAAAATGCGCGCGGCCGCAGCGTCGGCGTACGTGTCTCCCGCGTGCGCTTCCCCTTTTCCCCAAATCGGTCATTCCTCTCTTTCTGCCCCTTTCCCTCAGTGCCCATGATCGTGCCAACGGCGAAGTCGCAGGATGAGGCGGATACAGGATCGCCTACGCACATGCCTGTCGTCCCGCTTCCGGCGAGAGGTGGCGGAACGGCGGACCACCGAACTTTTAAGGCGTTGCCACCTCAGCGACGACGGCGACATCCGCAGGGATTGGAAGCACGCGGGACATGCTGAGCGGACGGAATAGATGCAGACATGTGTGCGGAAGCAGTGACGGCATCGCCCAGTTCAGTCCTCGCCCCTGCGCTACCGCCTCCCCCCTTTTTTTTGCTGGCGGTCGCACGCGCACCACCACCACCACCGCCACATCTTCTTTTCCCTTTTCCTTTTCGGCCACCGCTCTGATCCCCTTTCGGGGGTCTCCCCTCATTCGTAAGCAGCGCATCTAGTCAAACGTAGTGGATGGGAGGGGGGAAAGTGCCCTTAACAGCAACAGAAAAACAGAAGGCGAGGCGCACCAACACACACGCAGGCGCCTCTATTTGTTTCTGTTCCTGCGACTGAAAGTTCTTTCGACGCTTTTTCGTTTCGCCAGCCTCTCCTCCTCTCGACTCCCTTCCCTCTTCTCAGGGACGCGACCTTTGCGTTGTTGTCCAGACTGCGCGATGGAGGAGTGGGTGGGCGGGTGAAGGGGAGAGCCCTTCAGGGCGCTTGCGCGCCTGCTTGCTTCTAGTGGATGCCCGACGAGGAGCGTCTCGTTTCTCTCCCCCTCCTCCCCATCCCTGTTTTCGCTTTTCTCTGCGTTGGATGAAAGGGATTGGGTGAGGTGAAGGGGTGAAGAGGGGAGGGAGGGTGGCTGAGCGCGCGTTTGAGGTGCTGCCTGGATGTACGTTTCTGTGCTGTGTGGGATGGGTGGCCCCCGTATCTCCCTCCTCCCCCTTTCTCCCCCTCACTTCACCCCTCCCCTGCCCCCCCTCAGACACACACACACATACACGGACATCAAACAAAATGAGTGGCGAAGGGCGGCCGTATGCGCAGGAATAAAGCGGGGATAAAAAAGGCACCACCAAAAAAAGGGGCGGGGGGAGGGGAGGGAGACGATAAAAGGTGGCAACAGCAAAAATTTCGACGAAAAAAACAAAGAGAAAGAAACGAATCCAAAAAAGAGAGCACGAACATTACCGCCGCGCACCCATTCTCGCCGTGGCGCCCAGGGGTGAATTGGGCAGATCTCACGAGGGAGAGGGGTGAGGTAGCATCACCTGTGTCCCGATGCGGGCCTTGGTGGCGGCGTTGCAGCAACGCACCACTGAGGATAAGAGGACGCCATGGGCAAGACGCGACAGCAACGGCAGCTTTTCGTGAGCGTGACAGTTGGTGGCTCTAAGCCAAGCGCATGCGCTTGACTCTGACGACCTCTTGGCGACAGGATGTAACGCTGCAGGCACGCATGACTCGCGCGCACGCCAGACGCAAGCCAACGTGTGGGTGTGCCCGCCTTGTGCGAACCAAACACGACTGACCCCATCATGTGCTTCCTTCGCGCTGGTCCTCTCCATCCGCCGATTGCGTACCTTCTCTGCGGCCTCTCTCGCCATCTCTCCATCTTTTCTTTCGGCGCCTTCGCACCTCTTCACCACCCTTGTGGGCCCTGCGGATGGCACTCGCGCACAGGAGCCATTTCATCGTCCCCGCTCTCTTCCTCACGCGCACATAGAAGCGCTTTATCCATAGTGACTACGACAGCTGGATCACATCCGCGGTGAAGTTCTTTCTCGCGTGCCGCGCCGATCTTCTTTCCAACTCGTCTCGGGGTGTGCGTTAGCCCGATTCGAACTGCGGTGCTCCCGCGAGCGCGTGCGCTCTTTGCCTCCCTCCGCGGATCTGAACTTTGTGTTCGACTCACGCGACTTGTTTCCCTCCTTGCTTTTGTTTCGCGCGTCTCCTCAGCGTGATCACGCGACATTTGTGAGCGTGCGCGTGCGCGGGCTCGAGCCTGTTGGGTCCTTGCCGCATCGTTCCTCGCCATCGCCTGCTCCAAGTTGCCGACCCGTGGCCTCTACTTTGTGATTTCTATTGCCACTATTTGTGCTTACCCTCTGCGCGTTTCTGTGTGGGCTCTCTCTAAGGTGTGTGCGCGCGGTACTTCTAGGCAAGCTGCAAAGCGGCGGCAACGCTGTACATCCCTCTACTCTGCCATACACACATTCTCATTGCAGGGCACCCAAAAAGGCGAAGGTGAGGAGAAGCTCATTGTTGGAGATACGCCTTGGTGGGCCGGCGCGCTAACTACGTACGCACGCACACATCGGACATACAAAGCGCGACAGACTTCCATAGTTTTCTTTTTGCATCGCCCACACTGTCGAATCGCTGCGTGCCCGTTCTCTTGCACACGCACACACGCTCGCAACGTCTGTAGCACCTACTTGCCTGACTGCCTCTTTTTTTGCTCTAATCCTTTATTTTCCGCCGCCTATACGGGTGCTCAACGGGCTCTGCGCGTGTGCACGAGCGTTTTTTTTTTTTCATCGCTCCCCCTATCTGGGGAGCTTTGACATCAGCATCATATTGGTTTCCTCTTCTCTCGTCTGCCTTCCCTGTCTCCATTCCCCCCCATCTCCCTTTGTTCTTGAGTTGCTGTGGTGGTGTGCCGTTGAGTGGCTTAACGTACGCAGGTGTGGCCCGTGCATGGAAGCCTGCGCTTTTCCGTCCCACTTTGCCCTCATTTTGCAGTCTTTTTTTCCCTTTCTTTCGGCTTTGTCTATCATTCTAACGTGTCGTGTAAAGAGGCGGAGCAACGTTGGGCAGCAGCACGAAGGGTACCAACAGGGGTGTTGGTCGGTGCTGCGAAATTACAGCAACCGCTACAGCAAAAGAGCTGCTCGTGCATGAGCGTGCGTTTTCTCATATGTTTTGTGCTGTGATAGCGAGTGGAACCACAGCTCGACAGTGCAGCGTCCAGGGTAGCGTTGCCTCTGCTTGCAGGTGATAATTCGGCTGCTCTTCCCCACTTTCTCTCTTGCCTTTACGTATGGTGGTCTTTGTCACCCCCTCCCCCCTCTTTCGCCCTTTCCGTTTTTTTTTTCTCTCTCGTGCGGCGCGCGCTTTTTCTATTGCTTCTCTGTCGAGCGCTCAGCCTAAGCGGCCGATTCCGTCTTTGCGTCCGTCATTGTGGTGTCCCCCTTTCCACTGATCTGCCTTTTCAACTCTCTTCTTTTTCCCCAGGCGCCGTCTCTGCGCACTCTGTTTCGGGACTGTCGTGCGTGTCGCTGCCCTGCTGTTGTGTGTGCGTGAGCTCAGCGTTGCCGGCCATCGTCGGCTCTCCGCTTCCTCCTTGCACGCTCCCTCCCTCTCTTCTCTTTCGAACTGTCTTGCTGCCCGTCGCCACACGCTTTTTCCCCCTTCTCTCGCGCGTCGTTGGAGACCCTTTTGGCTGTTGCTCAAGCAAAGGAACCGTCTGCTTGCCCATTTATCGCCCCCCCGTTCATCCGAGCTTGGGCCCACGTCGCTCCCTCACTTTCCGCCTCTCTCTCTCTTTCTTCTGCTGTGGGCGTATCGGCACGGCTCTTGACGCGGAGAGCAGTACCATTACCGGAAGTGCCTTGCATCCCACCCAGTTTTGCAAGCGAATTGGAGTCCTCAAATCGCTGCAAAGCTGCGCGTCTCTTCTGGTGGTGAGGTGCCACACGTGCTACGATCATCTCTTCTTCATTCGCGGTACAAGGGCTACCCTTCCCCAGTTGTGCCGGGACACCTCTCTGGTCATCCTGCTCCCGGCACGGAGGCGGCTGCACATCCGTTCCGTCTGTTGGCGCCATCTTTGAATCGCTCGGTTTGCCGCGTTAGTGCCTTTCTGCGGATTCTACGTGGGGAGAAAAAGGGGGGTAGTGGGGCCGCCGTCGCTGCCTTCATCTTCGCTATAGATTGAGCTCCCTGTGGCCGTCCTTCCCCAAACGTTTCCTTCCGTTTTCATTTCTTTTTTTCTTCTTCGTTTCACTGCCTTCCCGCCGCCGCTGAAGTGAGAGGAGGAGTAGGAGGCGGTGCTGTCGCGGTGGTGTCTCGCTCTCTCTCTCTCGCTCTTTGGGTTCGTGGCTGTTGCTCGCACTTTCCGCTGGCGTATCGGTTTGCCGCCTCGCTCTTCACTCCCCCTCCCCCTGCTGAAACGCCGGGCACATTTCTCTTCGTTTGGGTTATGTGTGAGAGCCCCCCTTTTTTCCTCTGCTGTCTATCCCACCCACGCACCTACACGAGTTGAGTGCGCGTCACGCCTACAGAGCTTGGGTGACACCTCCGTCAGCTGTGCGAACAAGAGTTGCCGTGATCCAATTCCTCTTGTACCAGCACACACACATATATATATATATACAGTATCCCCTTCGGCTTTCCTCAGCATCATGCACCTGTTGGCTGGCCGCTACATTTTGGTGAAGCAAATCGGCAAGGGTGGCTTCGGCGCTGTGGAGGAGTACACGGACATCATTACGAAGGACAATGTCGCCATCAAAACGATCCCTGGTCGATACGTGAACCAAGAGAGTCGGCGGCTCGTGCGCGAGATCGACATTATGTGCTTCCTGCATGAGGCGCACCCGCACGTCATTGGCTACTTCAGCATCTTCGCCACCAAAAGCGTCGCCTTACCGAACCACGACAACGCAAAGGAATTCGATGACCCGCTTATGAGCGTTGCGCAGACGGCAGAGAACACAGCGTTCGAGTTGAACGTGCTGGGTGAGCATTACGCTGGCCTGAACGAGTATGCGCGACTGCGCCGGCATCACGAAGAGCTCATGATGTTCGTGGCCAAGCTTAACAAGACAGACGAGTTTAATGTGCACATCGTTATGCCACTCATGAAGGGAGACCTCTTCTATTTCATTCGGCTGCTCTCGTCGCAGTCGAGCGTGCAGCGGCTAGGTGTGACGCATCAGTTTTTAGCCCAGGTAGCCGTCGTGTTTGCCTTCCAGATATGCTTTGGCCTCGACTACCTGCATCAGTGTTCCATTATCCACCGCGATATGAAGCCAGACAACGTCCTGGTGCGGCTCGACATCACCAACCCGTACATGTCCACCGCGCTGATCGCCGACATGGGTCTCGCGCGAGATGCTCAGCACAGTGACACCATCTACATCTGTACTCGTTACTATCGGCCGCCAGAGGTCATCACTAGCGTGTCAGGCGGGTCACCGCAGATCGACATCTGGTCCCTGGGCTGCATCTTTTACGAAATGTGCACCGGGCAGACGTTGTTCACCATGCGGACGGCGCTGAACGAGCGCGGCGAGTGGGACGGCGCTAAGGCGAGTCTGCAGCTGGAGGTCATTCTGAACATCATTGGTACCCCAACTTCCGAGGACATTGACCGCTATATGCCCAGCGGAAACGCCAAGCTTTACTTGCAGCGCAGTGTCGCACGTCCGTCGCAGCTGCGCCAGCTGATCGAGCGCCATTGGATTCTTCACGCGAGCGACGATGAGAAGGAAAAGTGGATTGATCTCATTACTCGGTGCGTCGCCTTCTTCCCCGAGCAGCGTCCAACAGCGCAGCAGCTGTGCCAGCATCAGCTGTTTCGCAGCTACAACGTGTTTTACGGGTCGAATGTGAAGCAGTACACGCCAACGCTGTACAGAGCGTCCTTCAGCGGCGCTTCTGACAGCACGCGTGCAGAGAACAAGGAAGCCATCTTGTCCCTTGTGCAGCGCGCCCTACACGACACGATGCCGCCCATGAACGAGGAAAGCAGCGACGAGGATTCGGGCTCGCTGGCGACCTGCAGCACTGACAGCGGCAGCACCGACGCTGGTGATAGCGAGAGTGACGAAGAGGCCGCCAACGCGACACAGCCGAACCCTGCTAGCGACTACGTATCGGCTGCGGGCCGCTGCCCCACCTCATTGCCGAGCGACGGCCGTCCGCAGCACTGTGGTAGTGGCAGAAACGAAGGGTCAGGCCCCGCAGCGGAGTCGCCCTCCGCCTTGGACCCGACCAGCATAAGCAGAGCCACCGTCGCACCACCCCCAGGGAAGCCGCCGCAGCTGTACGCGTTGCCCCCGTTTGATAACAGCGCTGCGAAAAACTATTGCAGCTCATTCCTCGACGACGATGACGAGGGGGACGCTGAGCGCGAGTGCGACCAAATCCGTGACACCGAAGACGAAGAGCGCTTCTTAGACTTCCAGCAGCGGCAGACCAGCACGCCTATGCCTCCCTTCTGCCATCACAGTGCCTTCCACAGCAGTCCGGCCATGCTGCCACTCGGCGGCGCCGCTGGGGCTGCTGCGGCCGCTGCGCAGGCCGAGTCGGAAGGGTGCTTCAGACACTCTTTCAGCTCCGAGGAGAGTGGCCCAGTGGTCGAGGATACACCTCCGCTAGGGCCGAGTCCCCCATTCCGCGACCGAATCGCGCGGCGCCGGTCCAGTGCGTTCGAAGAGGCGGCGGATGCACAGTTGGGCATGCGGAGGCCAAGCGCATTCCACTTGGAAAGCCACCGCACTGACAAAGCTCTCGACGGCACAATGGACGAGAAGCCGCCCATCCCTGAAGATGTCTTGCCGCAGTCACTGGGGGCCGCGCCCGCCGATGAGTTGGCGCGATTGCTGGCGGCCTACAACGTTCCCTTGGAGGGGGGCCTTAATAGAACCACGCTCAGTCGAGTGCAGACAGTGCTGCCCCCCGTCGCGCCCACCGATGTGTGCCATCTCTCTCAGTCCCACACGGGTGGCGCTGAGGAGGCAGCCATGCCCCCGCAGCTGCAGTCCTTGTACACTGCAGCCTCGTCGAACGAAGCGGCTCGCGCGTCGTGCATGCGCGCGTCGCGCGGCAGCAGCGGCCAGCGTTGCCGCAGCGACGCCAAGGCCCGCACAATGGAAGCGGCGCCGCCGGCGTCGACTGTCCCACATCGCAGTGGTACCGCTGCCGAGATTAGTTCGGACGAGGAGTACGACTACTTTTCTGGCGCAAATTACTACCCCGGCCCCACTCCGGCGAACATGGCGCAGGGGGCGCCCACTTGTCAGCTCGCCGGGAAGCGTGGCAGCTCGCCCTACTCCGTGAAGGCTGAGGATAGCACACCGCTTGCGCAAGCCCAGAAGCGTTCCCATTTCCACATGTGGCTGCCGCCAATTCCTGCGCCCACCGCAAACTCTGCCGAAACGCCGCTCTTTCGCCGGGCCTCGCCGCCAAGGGCACAGGCGCACAACCATCAGCAGCCTCCGCAGTCCTCTCCCCCGCAGGGCATGGCCGACTTTCCGCCCATAACAAACGCCGAGCTGCGCCAGCGCTACATGGCGTATCGGCACACACCGCAGAGCATCCAGGCAGCCACGTCGTCCGTGCTGGAGGAGCTGGGTGGCTGCACGCATGACGCCGAGCGGTCGAGCGAGCTGCGAGTGTTGCTGAACTACTACATTTCTCTTCAGGCCGCGCCCTTGCACGCAGTGTGAGGGCGATGAATTTTGCATGGATGAAGTGGAACCGAGGTGGAGGGTGCGTGTGCGTGTGGCTGGAGGGTAGGCACTCTGGACACCAGCGCCTTCGTCTCGCTTTTTTTTTCGTACATTCTTCATTGGACCGCTCAATCTAGGAAAAACCTGCCGACAGACACCGAGGCAGCATCCGCCGGTGCGAGCCAACAGCCGTAGGAGGGTCAAGGTGTATTTGCCTGCGTGTGTGTGTGTGTATGCCGGCCAGTCTTCTTCGTGATGACAGATTCGCGAGTGCTCTTCGTTTTGTCTTCTCTTGGGTTGTACTGAACTGCCCTCCCGTCTTCTCCGCCCGTCGGTGTAACCGGCGCCACGGCCGCTGCCCTTCTCGAAGCCAATCTGCTCGGCATTTTGTTTCCCTTTCTTGCGCGCGCGCGCTCTTCTTTTCTATTTTGCTCTCTTGCCCTGTGCTCCTGTGCTTCACGCAGGTGCCCGCTCGGCTGAGTGGCCTCTTTTCCTCCTCCCTTCGTCATCCGAACCGTTTTTTTTTCTTTCGCCCACGTGTGCACGAGTCCTTACGCACTGCACGCGCCACTGTGCTTTCGCGCGTGTTCGTCGGCATCGTGGGGCTAAACGCGCGTGCTTCTGTCATAGCGAAGTGAACTCCACGCGCTGTTTCGGCCCTTTTCCCTTTTCCGCTGTCGCTCTTGCGGTTTTCCTTTCTCCGCCTCATCGGCGACGGGAAGAGGGGGGAGCGCTGTCGCGCTGAGAGATGCGCGACATCTCAGGGGCGGCCACTGTCCCGCTCCATGCGGGCAAAGCCGAGCAGGCCCTCTTTCTCCTCCTCCATCCCCTGCGATAGGCCGGACCCCTTCTGCTGCTGATGCCATTGGGTCGAGCACCCGGCGGCGCAGGGAAGTCAGAGGGACGTGCTGCCCACGGATGCCGGCGGCCAGGCCCTGTGTAGCGCTGCGTCGCCGCAAGGTGCGGCGGTGCGCAGGCTTCGTGCCATGCGCTTGGTGGGCGGAGTGTCGGCATCACGCGGGTGCACCTCGCCCGGCCCTGGCACTGCCTGCTGGTGTGGGGCGCCCCCTGCGCACCACCCCGATGCGGATGCAGGCACGTGGCAGCCCGCGTGGTGGGGTGGGGGGCGGTGTGCGGGGCGGGTAGGGCTTTGGGGCAGGGCGGCGTGCTCGGATGGCGGGGCCGGCGCATTGCTGTAGCGCCTGCCTACCTGCTTTCTCGCAGGCGATGACTGGGCCTGCAGCGGTTTGTGGTGTGTCTGTGTGTGTGTGTGTGTACGTATGTGCGTATTTGTGTGCGCGGGAACGTTTTGCATGCGTGTGCTCGACACCTCTCCCTCTTTCCACATCGGTGGCGCGGTGATCAAGGGGCGAGGAGGAGGGGTACTACTGTAGCCCAGCCCTCCGCACGCGAGTGAAAGTGCTCGCTCTCCTCGACTATCTTCCTTCAGGCAGGGTGAAGGCAGCCGTGATGGAGAGCTGACCACGGACTCTCCGTCTCAGCCCTCCTGTCTGGTCAGTGCTCTCTCTCTCTCTGCGTGTGTGCTTGTCGTTGCCCTGCGGCTTGTGGCCGGACTGAAGCGCTGCGGCTGTCCTCCTCCTTCATCCACTCGCGACTCTTGCGTTCCTCCACCCGCTCATTCTCCTCTTTCCAGGGACGGCGCACCGCTGCCCCGCCCCTCCATAGATGATTTCCTCTACCATCTTCCACGCCACGGATGACCTTTGCGCACGCAGTCCTGCCGCGAAGCGAGCGACTCCTTCCGCTGGAGTCTACAGAGGTTCTCAGCTTGACCGACTCGTTTCTTCTCCACATCCTTTCTCGTCAAAGCGGCAGCGGTCATGAGGATCCGCAGAGCAAGCGGCGGCGCGAGCACCTCTTGCTTTACCGCAATCAGCACACCGTGTACCACTCTTATCAGCGCAAGCTGTTGCGCGAGGTGGGATCGACGCGTGGGCCGGTACGCTTTGCCGGCTTTCCGCAGGTACGAGCTGATCCGAAGCGCACAGACTTGGCATCGCCAGGGCGTCGGACTCTGGCACTCGATCGCGCTCAGTGCAGCGGTGAAAGCCCTTTAGCGAATGGCGGGGCTTCCATACCCTCTCAACGAAGCGCGGAGGCCGCCGCCGCTGCATCAGCCCTGCAGCCCGTTGAGGGGACGCTGCTGCCGCCGCGCTCTCTTGCAGCATGGAACTGGATATCTCTGGTGGCACCGTACGAGCGGCTGCTGTGCCCTTCGCTGCTGTACAGTGCGCTTCTCTCGCCCTCTGTTGGCGGCTGTTCATCTCTATGCTACAGCACGCAGGAACTAATGCCAGCACCCGAGGCTGCTTCCACAGCAACCGCAGCCGTGAAAGCGCGTGCGCGGTGGAGCACGCACACGTGTCAGTCAATGTGGGCCTTGCATTCTGTCGCTGCCGCGGTTTCCATGCCAGCGCAGGAGGTTTACGTGTTGTGTGCGGGCACCATCCTCTACCTTGACGTGGTCCTGACGGCTGGCACGGTGTGGTCCGAGCTGGAGGGGATGTGGGGACGCGATCTCGTCCTCGAGGTTGAAGAGGAGAGAGTAAATGTGCAAGCAGGTGGCTTGTGTAGCAGTGACACAGACATGCGCACACAGCTGAGCTCTCTAAAGTCGTTTCTCTCTCAGCCTCCGCCGACATATGCAGCGATGTTGCAGCACGTGCGAGTACTGATGGAGGCTATCACAAGAGCCATCACAGAATACAAACGCACGAATGCGCTTGCTGCGCCCGAGGTGGTGAAGAGCGCACCCCCTCGTCCTCTCGTGCCGTGGCTTGAGGCGGCCATGACGAAGGATGTGTGGACCGCTTCGACGGATACCTGGGCAGACAGCAACAGCAGCAGTGGTGATGCGAGCTCTGTCACCGTACGAATATTGAGGTACGCCGTCGCAGAGTTCTTATCGCGGCGCGGCGCCACCGTCACCGCCTCCACACCGACCGGCAGTCGTGCCGCCGCTCTGCCGCCGCGCGATCTTTGCGTGTCGCGGGGGTCGAGCTTGGACGCACCTTCCTCGTCAGGGCGTCAGGTGTGCCGTGAGTGCGCCCCGGCTCTTGTGGAACCTTCTGCGCGGTGTGCGGGCGCCCACCGGCCGTGCATTGCTTCCGCAAGGCCCGTCGGCGCTGCGACTGCTGCTGCGTCCATCATCTTCGAGCCCTTCGAACCTCATGATACCCCTCGTGATCAGCACCCCTTCTCCCTCCCGCCACTCCCCCAAGACCCGGCGCTGATTTTCTTCACCGTCGTGTGGCGCCGCACACTGCGTCTGTGCATACTTGAGCCTAACGTGCTGCGGCAGCGTCTGCGGCAGGTGATCTTGGGCAACGCAGGCCAGCGCTGCGAGGAGCTTCTTCGCGAAGCAAAGCAGCACTCGCCTCGGTCACGTGCATGGGCCGGGCCCTTCACTACGGCCGAATCGCGCGACGATGCCTTGTCCACAAAGGCATCCGAAGAGCAGCTAGGCATCATTGGCAAGGCAGACGCCACCGCCAGTCCCTCTTGTGCTGAGGCTCCATCATCTCCGCTGGTTGTATCCGCAGCCGTGGTGCCTTCGCCTCCTCTGCTGCTCACCTGTGATCCCACCGCCACTTCATTCCGCGTGTTGGGCCCTCGCCTGGGAGAGTGGCTGACGTCCAGCCGCGGTGGCGGCGGTTGGAGTGGCTTTCGGGGAGAGCTGTTCTGCTGTGTCGGACCGCCGCCGCCTCCGTTGGCGCACGCTCCATTGCGGAATGACCCCCAAGCAGCGCAGGCGCGTTTTCGCTTACAGCTGTTCCGGGGCTCTTACCCTTTAGCTGCAGTACCGGCGCCGCCCACGGAACTGCTCACCGAGGTCTTTGTGGATGGGGCTCTCGAGGTGGACCGCGCCGGCGTTTTCGCCGCGTCGTCCACAACCTGCGCCTCGCGCCTTCCCCCCTTGCTGTACAGCGCTGAGGAGCTTGCGGATCGACTCTGCCGCCTGGGCTCGATGCTGCCCCGCTACGCCACGGAGGTGTGTGGGAGCCGGCTTCGCCCTGCCGACTCGGACTTCGTACGGGAGGTGCTGCAGCGGCACTGCCTGCCCCTTCTTCTCGCTTGCGAGCGTCGTGGTATCCAGCAGTGGGGTCTTCGCAGCTGGTTGAAGGGCATCACACTGACGCTCCTGGACAACAGCGGAGCCGAGTCCCGCGTGATTACACCGGCCAAGCTTCTGGAGCTGGGGCTTCAGCAGGCCAGATCGGCCGGCGGGTCGAACGTCTTGGCGTCGGCGGCAGCGCTGCGGATGGTGATGAACGGCGGGCTGAGTGAGGCGCTGGCGTTCTTGGAGCATGTGAAGAAGAGGCCAGAGCGCACAGTGCGGCGGCTGCCGGTGCGACGGCTGGCCAGTGATAGCGGTGCTATCGGCGGCCGCGACACCGTGGCAGCGGTAGACGTTCTGCTCCTGCGCCGCGCGGAAGAGAGTGCGCTCTTTCGTATTTTCCAAAGTCATCCCTCTGCACCATTGCTGGCAGGATGCGGCGTGCAAAGGCTCGCGTTGACGGTGAAGACCGCCGCGCCAGGGCGAAGGCATGAGACTGGCGGCGTCCATCTGCACCCGCCAGGATCGTCGGTACTTCTTCTCGTGCGCACTTGCGGTGTAGCTGTGGACTGGGACTTGCAAGACTGCTACGAGCGACCGAAGTTCTCGCGGCTTCGGGAGCCGCGGCGACTGGTGTCGCATTCCCATCGGGAAGGCACCTCTAGCAGAGGCACGCAGTGGCTGCCGCTTCCACCAGAGATTGGGACTGCTGTGGAGCGGGTGTCGCTGCAGCACATACGCAGGATGCTGCAGTACTATCTCCGCTCGCTGGACACTACCGCAGGGCTCGTTGGTGCGAGGGATATTGCCAGTGGTGTAGTTCTCGCGAGCGGTGTGAAGCGGCCAAGGACTGATTTGGAGAACGAGGTGGTTGAGGGGCCCCACGAGCCGTTGTCGAACGTTGACGCCCTACATGCCGGTAGCCAAGCGGGAGCGGGGTCGTCCGTGCCGCTGCCTCTGACTGGCGCGAGTAGTGCCTATGTAGCTCACATGCCGCGGACGACGGTGTTCCCGATCGACCGTGCGGCGTTGCTGTACGTGTTGCGACACCACCCTCAGTACTACCGCCAGGTAAAAGGGTGCGGAATCAGGCAGGTGTACGTGGCTGCCGCAGATTTCTCTGCCGAGGAATCGGCCGCAGTGGCGGCCCGTGCGAATATGGCGCGGGATCGGGTTGACGCCCTCGCCGAGGCTGCAACCAGCTCTGTAGGCGCCCCCTCTTCGGGTGCTGCGGGGCGGCGCCAAGCGGTTGTCATCGTGGAGCGGACTTGTGGTCAACTGGTGGAGGTGGAGGTGGAGGCATGCTATGACAAAGCGCGCGAGGGTAGGCCGCTTCGCCCCTTCTTCATGTTGGCCTAGGAGCTGATGAGGTGGGTGCCGTCGCTACAGCTTTGCCTACCTCGAAGTCAGTGCGCTCGCAGCCATGGAGAATCGATTGCCATTTCGTTTCCTCCCTCCTTCCTCATACGGACCAATAGCGGGCGGGGGGCGGACGGGTCGGCAGGGGGCGTGGGTGGGGTGGTGAGACTCACCTCATGGATGGGCTGCCTTCCGTGTACTTCTCTAGAGCGCAAGGGCAAGAAAAAAGGGAAGACGTACCCACCCACAGTGTATACGCGTAAGCGAAGAGGAGGAGGTGGAGGGGTGGGGGCACGCTAACGTCTCACGCACACGCATGCAGTCGTACGTACATGGCCAACGGAAGGTGCCAAAGACACACGAAGCGCAACAGAAAGGCAAACATCCTGAAGGCACAAATATGTGACGGCTCCATCTTTGAATGGAGTGAACCCGCGCCTGGGAAGGGTTTTTTTGTTTTTTTTCGGGCGCCGCGAGTCCCACTCCATTTCTTTCCTCTCCCCCCTCGAATACCTCCTTGTCTTGTCGCACGCTTGCAGTAGGCCAAAGGCGAGCAGACATCTGACCCGGGGTCACGAGGGGACTCGTGCTGGGAAAGGAGCTGAGCGGATGGTGACGCGTGTGACCGCGTTCGCAGAGATGCATGTGTGCGGCACCATCCACTGCTTTTTCTTTCCTCTTCTCTTCCGTTTGAATTTTCTCCCTCTCTGCGGTCCCTCATGGCCGCTCAGTTACAGCTCGCCTACTACTACTACTACACACACACACGTAGCAGCAGCGCCGCTCCGAGGACGGCACACTCTCAACTTGTCGATTCTGTTTCCGTTGCTCTTTGGCTTTTTCTACTCCCTTCGGCTCGTCTTGCATCATTGGACACCTCTGGGCCACCGCCGGTCAACAGGCTTGCCGCTCTCCTCTTGTCCTCTCCTCCTCTGTTTTCTAATTCTCTTTGTGCCACTGCCCCTCTTCCCCTCGTTCCGGAGCTTACACATATATTTCATCAGCCTGCGCACGAGGCACCACACCCGCACAGAGACGCACTCGTCCAGGCGCTCCACGTTGGTGAGCACTGCTGCGAACGCCCTTTCTGTTATCGCGCATCACTCTCCAGCCTCGGTGTTTGTATGCCGCTGTAGTGCGTCCTCCTCCGTTGCTGTACTCTTTTTTTTGCACTTCAGCCCCTCATCTGCACGTGTCTTTCGTATCGTGGCCACACAGCTGCTCTTAACCTTCTGCCGGCCATTACACTGTCACGATCGCCCCGACGCCCTGTAACTAGCACCCACGCGGTGCGTGCCAGCCGAGCGGTCCCAGTGCCTCACCGGTCACGCCGGCTCACGCAGGTCTCTCTCTTCTGCAAGTCTTTTTCCTTTTGTTTTGTATCGCCTAACGCATTGTGCCCCTCAGCACCACGACGCAATCGAATACTTACGGCACGTTCGCGCGGTATCGCGTGCAGGCGAGCCCAATGGACTCCGCCACGGGGGCGCAATGCGAGGGAAAGCAGACGTGCGCTTCATCCGCTGGGCCCCCACCTCGCAGCGCCTCTGCAGAGCACTTGGCTGAGTTATTGTACCTCTGTGAAGGCGACCCTCGCAAAGACGAGAGCTTCAGCGGGTCCTGCCTTTCCTCCAGCGCGATGAGCGCAGCAACAGCTCGACTGGGTGACAGCCCTGGAGCGATGCATCAGGACACGGGGAACAAATTCGGGCTCGCGTGCAGTAAGCGCACGCAAGGCGTACAGAAGAGTGTGGCGGCGCTGGGAAGAGGGCGGCCGGCTTCAGTGGACTGTGGCGCGTGTGCCGAGGGGTCTGCGGACTCGAGGGATGCCAGTATTCACTCTCAAATAGAGAAGAAGGCGGCTCCGGAGGAATGCACACTGCATTCCGCGCCGCTGCCATCGCGCGAGGCGTCGGGGCAGGAAGAGACGGGGATCTCACCAGCGCCGCCCCCTTTGCGTCGAAGTCGGGAGAGCTCCTCGCACGTGCCCTCGGCCACCTTCGTGTCTACGTGCTGTATGGCACATCTGCGGCAACCGTGTGAGACGCCCGAGGCGATGGCAGCGGGCCCACACCGGCAGGGCGGGGGATCTCTCCATTCCCACCGTCACTTCCGCCGGGTACCTTGCGGCTGTGGAGGACGTGGGTGCCTGTGCGCCTACGCTCCAGAGCCCGCCATGGTAACGGAGGAGACGCGCCTTCTTCGCGCAGGCGGCTCGGAGGAGTGCTTGTCGGAGGTGGCAATGGTGCCTACATCGACGGACGTGACCGTGGTCGTCGGCCGTACTCGTGGCGCCGAGTGGGGCCATACTCCCGCGGCCGTTCATCCAGCATGGACGACGGGTACAGCAGCCGCAGCGGTGGCAAAGACGCGTCTCCTAATCGAGGGCATGTCGTGCACCTCTTGCGCTGCTCGTATCGAGGAGAAGCTCAGGCAGCTCGATGGTGTCCTTGACGTGTCTGTGAACTTCTCAGCCATGAGCGGGCAGGTGTTGCACGACTCGGCTCGTGCATCACTCGAGAAGATCGTGAGCTGTGTAGCCGATATGGGCTACATTGTGACGGCGCAAGACACCACCGCCCCTTTCGGCACTGGTGACAGCGAGACAGCGCAGCAGGGCGAGTGCACCTGCAGCACAAACCTGCGAGCCATTCCGGTGCAGGTAGGAAGCTTCACGTCGGGATATGAGCATCGCCTGATTGTGCAAAGTATGTCATGCGCCTCCTGCGCAGCCCGCATCGAGGACGCACTGCAGCGGATGCCTGCTGTCCTGAGGTGTACCGTTTCCTTCACCACCGGCACCGCTGTCATTACGACGCGCACTCCCGGCGACTACGTCGACATCTGCAAGGCGGTGCAGGCGATGGGGCTTGCTGTGACGGACACAACACTGTTAGCGTCCGATTCGTCCATCACGCGAACTCGTGAGGCGCTCGAGCGCACGCGAGAAATCGCCGAGCATCAGCGCAATTTGATTGGCAGCGCACTGCTGAGCGTGCCACTGGTGGTGGTGATGGTCTCGATGATGTTCACGGACATTTCAGCTCGGCCGCTGCTGGCGCGCGTCATCGATGGGGTGCAGTTCTGCGCCGCCACCCCGATTGTTTTCCACTTTGGCCGAGGCTTCTTCGTCAGCGCGTGGCGCAGCTGGCAGCACGGCGCCTACACGATGGACACACTCGTCGCGGTTGGCACTGGCTGCACGTATGCCTACTCCACCGTTGTCTACGTGCTCACGCTGTTGATGAGCCCGCATTCGTATATGATGACGTACTACGACACAGCAGGGATGCTTACCACCTTTATGCTTCTCGGTCGCTTGCTCGAGACGCGGGCGAAGCGCAGCACAAGCGCGGCGCTCACTGAGCTGATGAGTCTCATGCCGGCGACGGCCTTGTGCGTGCAGCCAGACGGGAGCGAAGTGCGAGTGAGCTCGTCGCAGCTGCGGAAGGGCGCCCTTGTGCGTGTGCTGGCCGGCGATCGTATCCCGGTCGATGGCACCATCCTCGAAGGCAGCTCCGAGCTGGACGAGCAGATGGTGACAGGCGAGTCGCTCTCGAAGCCGAAGAAGCCCGGGGATGAGGTGGTCGGCGGTACACTGAACATCACTGCATCACTCCTCATCCGCGCGGACAAGGTCGGCGAGGAGACCATGATGGCGCAAGTGCTGCGCATTGTGCAGGAGGCCCAAGGTACGAAGCCCGCGGTGCAGCGCGCCGCTGATCGAATCGCCATGTCGTTTGTGCCGTTCGTCCTTGTCTTTTCCCTCTTGACGCTTGCTGTATGGCTCGTGCTCGGCGCGACGGGCGCGTACCCGGTGTCGTGGCGCGGGGCTAGGACAAGCTGGCCAACATTTGCGTTCAACTTCTTCATTGCCACCGTGGTCGCTGCCTGCCCATGCGCGCTGGGGCTAGCCACACCCACAGCTATCATGGTGGGCACCGGCGTCGGAGCGAAGAATGGGGTGCTGGTGAAGAGCGGCACCACGCTCGAGGCGGTGAGGCGTGTGAACTGCGTGGTCCTCGATAAGACGGGCACCATCACCAACGGCCACTTGGTAGTTGTGCGGACGCACATCTCAATGGCGGCCTTGTCGTCGCCCCTTGAGAGGAACCCGCAGACTCATGGGAACTTGGATGCCGCCTTCGTCTGGCACCTTGTCGGGCTCGTGGAGGCGCACTCAAACCACCCGATCGCGAAGGCGGTCAGCGCCAAGCTACTGGCGACGGCCGACAAAGTGCAGCTCCGTGCCCGCTATGAGGTGTCCTCCGTCGTGGCACATGGCGGCAAGGGTGTGGAGGCCTCGGTGACCATGTCGCCAGCGGGCGACAGCGAGGACGGGGTCTCTTGCGAGCCACGGCCACCGCCGCATACCTTTCATCTTTTCATTGGAAATGTGGCTCTTCTGCGCGAGCACAATGTCTCGCTCACTCCTGAGTTGGCTCACATCGTTCGGGAGGAGAGCGGCCATGGTCTGACTACCGTGGTGGCTGCAGTCGATGGCGTAGCGTGCGCTGTGGTTAGCCTTGCCGACCAGCCGAAACGTGAGGCGCGCGGTGTCATTCAGTATCTGCAAAAGGCGGGGATTCGCGTGCTGATGGTGACGGGCGACAATACCGGCGTGGCGGGCCGAATCGCGGCCGAGGTCGGCATCCATGCAGAAGACGTGCGCGCTGAGGCGCTTCCGATTACCAAGGCGAACATCGTGAAGCAACTGCAGGAGCGGGGGTCGCGGGTGATGTTTGTTGGCGATGGCATCAACGATAGCCCTGCCTTGGCACAGGCCTACGTCGGCGTCGCACTCGGAGCTGGTACCGAGGTGGCGATCGAGGCAGCCGACGCTGTGCTCGTGCGCGACAGCCTCGTTGATCTGCTCAACTTGCAGTCTCTCTCCAAGATCACCGTGCGACGCATCTACGGGAACTTCGTCTGGGCCTTTGGGTACAATCTACTGATGCTCCCCGCTGCCAGTGGACTGCTATATCCATTCTTCCACATTCAGCTGCATCCCGTTATGGCGGGTGCCGCAATGATGCTGTCCAGTCTCAGCGTGCTGACATCGAGCCTGTCCATCCGCTGCTTCTGTGCGCATCGCGAAGGAGACTTTTACGTGGCGCGTGCCCACAACTGAACGGAGAGCACCTATCGTTTCGACGTCCTTCATGCATGCCGTTCGGCTCTCCCTTCTTTCCACTTCGGCGTTTTTTTTTCCCCCAATGTAGGCTTAGGCGGGTGACATTCCTTCCCTCCCTCCCCTCCCTCAGGGACGCGCTGCAGAGCCCCTCTGCGCGTGCTTTTGTGTGTGTGTGTGTGTGAGTGTGCGAGCGTGTGTGTGCGTGTGTGTGGAGGGGAGTGCGGCTCGTGTGTTCTGTACAAGGCGGAGAATGCGTGCGTTGGCGAAGGCAAAGCAGTGCGTTCTCCTCTTCGGCGCTTGGGCGGCATCCGGCAGGGTTGGCTGACGAAGATATGGGTAGTAAGCAAAGGAGGTCGGTCAGCGACCTTGGGTGCTGCATTCAAATGTGGAAGGCATCTAGAGGAGGAAGAGGGGGGAAGGGGGCGAACGTGTTCGCCTCACGCTGCTAGTGAGACTCGTCCTCACTTGGTGCTTCAGCGGCGCAGGGGGCTGGGTGAGAGATGTTAGGCGCGCGCCTCGTCCTCATGACCTCTTCCCTACTTGTTCTGTACCATTTTTACCGAGCGAGGGGCGATTGCAGCAGCAACAGCATGAGGCTCGGCTTATGCACAGGGGCTCTCTCGACAATGAGCTTCTTTGACCCTCTCCGCTCTTGTCGCCCATGTTTGTTTTTCATCGGTTGCGATACAACCACGAGTGAGCACCTTTCATGCACCCACCGTCCTTCGCAGCACGCGCGCGAGCCAGGGAAGGGTGACGGAAGCCATCGCACCGTGCACACACCTCTTTACATACACACATACATATATCCTCCTTGACGAACACGACGGGCACAACGACGCATTGGTTTCCCAGAAGCATTTTCGGAAGAAGCAACGCAAAACGCGCCATCCTACGTAGCGGCCATCATGTGGTGGACGCCGGCGCGCAGGCGCCTGTACTATCCCAACCAAGTCTTCATCAGCAGAGAAAATCGCCGCATTCAACATCAGTGGCTGCCGCGGCGGCTCCTCCTCGTGCGCCACGGCGAGTCGGTTGCGAACGTCAACCGGGAGGTATACAGCAACACGCCAGACTGGAAGATCCCGCTAACGGCGCTGGGGCGGCAGCAGGCGTACGACTGCGGCAAACGACTCCGCAACATCATCCAGGACGAGAAGCTGTATATTTACTACTCTCCCTATGCTCGGACAAGGCAGACACTGTGCGAGATTCGGCGGAGCTTCGACGAGTCACAGATCCAGGGCGAGCGCGAGGATGAGCGACTGCGCGAGCAGGAAATGGGCAACTACCAGCCCTTGCATGAGATGGACGCAACATGGGCTGCACGCAACGCCTTTGGGCGGTTATACTATCGCTTTCCGTTCGGGGAGAGCGGCGCTGATGTTGGCGACCGCGTCTCTGGCTTCTTTGACTCCCTTCAGCGCGAAAGCATCGGCTTGACGGTGCCGAACATGAATGAGCGCCTGGCTCAAGGCACACGAGAGGAGTTGGGCTGCCTTGGCCTTGGCCGGTGGAGCGCTGATGACGATGACGACTTTCCGGGCGTTGCTTGCGACTCCTCCGCATCACCAGTGGAGGAAGGCCCTGCAGCATCATCGACAGCGATTGGGGCTGCGTCGCCGCTGTCGGCACTGCCCTCGGAGCAGGCCACGGCGTCTTCGACCGGTTTGCGTAGGGCGATGCGGCGCACATCACGACACCATCCCGTACCCCTATCTGACCTGGGCGAGGCGGAAACACGCGGCGTCCTACCACCGAACGACCACAGCGCCAGCGCCAGCGAAGATCAGAATGTCTTGATCATTGCTCACGGGCTTCTTATTCGTCTGTTCATAGGCCGCTGGTACCGTGTGCCAATGGAGGTCTTCGAGACAATGTGCAACCCACCCAACTGCGCCATCATCGTCCTCGAGCGCGACGACAGACTCGGCCGCCTCGTCATGACCGACATGAGCAAGAATCTCTTCGGAAGTGATCCACTGCTGCAGATGATGCGCTTCGACGGCCGCGAGGACACCCGCTGGTACCGCGAGAGGTTCCTTGGTATTGTCGACCCCACCAAAAGCGTGAAGGAGGCAGTGGTCGAGGACGACGACGAGAACCACTACTCCCTCTCAAGCACGCGCAGCAGCGCCGTCGGCCCTTCGACCCCAGCGCCACGGCAACGTGAGCCCTTGATGTCGACGGCAGAATGCTCTTCTCCAACGAGCATCTCTGCATCGCAAACTGGTATTGACACCGCGGATAGCGCAGAAACGGTGGAGTCAACGACAGGGGACGCCGTAGGAGCGACTCCGAACAGCGTGGCCGAGCCCGAGCGCGCCGCTCCCTGCATGGGCCCTGCATCGAACCGCGCGCACATGAGGCTCCTTCGAGGCGTCGATGATGTCGCCAAGAAGGGTTGAGTGGAGTAGCCGCTTCTAGTACATCGGCGCCGCATCTTGTGCTTTTCTTTTTTTCTCTCGTCCACACTCTGCCGATGGCCCTTTTTCGCTCTTGCGAGTGCGGCGAAGGCGAGGGGGAGGCGAGTGGAAGGCTTTCGCCCGCCTCGCACAGACGCGCACATGAAAGGAGGAGACCGATACCTCCCTCTGCGCCCTTCCCATACCCTCTTCCTCTTCCTCGCAGTCTGCTCGTGCTCCGCCTTTTTTTTGCTCCTTGGCATCGCTCTTCGTTCTTGTAGGTTGACCTGTGTGCCACTGGCTGGTGTGCGTACGTCGACACATCCTCTGATGCTCCAGCTTCTTTGCTACCCTAGTGGGACCGGGTGCGCGCACGTACTTGGCTGCCAACGGCTTTCCAGTGAAGCTTTAGGAAGGCAGCGGAACTATCGGATGTCCGCACCAGCACGAAAACAGGGGCGGGCTAGCAGTCGTGGAGGGTGAGCGGCGCTATTACTCGTGACTCCTAGGCGAAGAGGGTTCCGCTAGCTTTCAGGGGTCCCACCAAACAGAGGCCAAACAAACACAGATACTCACCGGGAAGCACCTTCACTTCCTCTTCGGGCTCCGTGTAATGCCTTTGTATCTGACGCAGGCAAGTAGAGTAGTCGAACTCGCTCTTCTCCCCCGCTGGCACCCCGGGCCGCCCCCGGCCCCCCCGCTCCTCATCCATACGCGCTCAGGCGGGTCAAGTGAGACGTGCTCCGCTTTGACAAGGATGTCGCCTCTCACCCTCCTCTTATCTTCTCTTGATGTCCCCCATGCGTTGCCGTTTCCTTGTCGGCAGTAGTCTTCCCTCTTTTTTTCGTGTGTGTGTCGCACGTGCACACACAGTCTTACATACACGCAGAACATACGTACAGCCTCTCTTTGATTTCGAGGGGGCATCAATCCGCATTGCGTCTCTGCCTTCTCTCTTGCCTCTCTTCCTGCGCTTCCTCTTGGGGCTCAGCCGTGACCCATTTCTTTCTTACACACCGGTCCCACCACTTCTTAGTTTGTGGGCTCTTTTCTCGCTCCACGCCCCCCCCACCCCACACCTCTCCTTCGTCGCGACTACATCTTTTTGACCCCGTCTCGCCCCCGCTCTTTCCCTCTTTGCCTTGTGAGCAGTCTTGCGATACACCCGCGCCTTCGAGAGCACTTCTTTACATTGAACGTGGTGCGTGCGTGTGTGTGTGTGCTTCTCTCTCTGCCCCTCTTTCGCTCTCCTCGCCTGTGTGCCGTCTGCTTCCGGCCCCCTTTTTCCTTCACGTTTCCTTTGCTCGCAGGCTGAGGTGCTCCTTCGCTTAGCGCAGTTGATCGTCACGTGCGCGTGCACTCAGAGAGCTGGAGAGGGAGGAGGGAGGGGGGAGGGAGAGGCGGAAGGCCCTGCGAGGTGTGTACGATTGATCTGCATTTATGTGTCTCGCATTCTTGTAGCGCGTAGCCTGCCTCTTCGCTGTATATCCGCTCTTTCGCCGTTCGACTTCAGTGACCACCGCCTGGCTGCGCGCTTGCCTCGCGCGCATCGAGGCTCGCGGTTGAGCGTATCGTGGCGGAGGAATTCGTGTGGCCCTTTGTGCGCCACGCAGGCGCGAGTGGGCAGAGACTAACACCACGAAGAAAAAAAAACATCCCAGAACATGGAAGCTACAACTCACGCGGCGCTGGCTTCTCGGGCGCTACAGCACGTGCTGACAGCGGCTGCGCGTGCTCCTCGAGTGCCGAGCGGAGCCTCGATGGGCCGCTGCCACAGCACCCCTCGAACAGCTCGCTTAGTCAGGGTCGGTGTGGCTGGGCCGCTGATGCCGATCGCGCTCACTGATGCTTATCGGTGCGCCTCCTCCTCGGGTTTTTCACGGGGCAGCACACCGCCGTCGCCTCCGGTGCCGCCGTCCTCTGCTGTGCCGCCGCACCCCTCGACGCCCGGCTGGGTTTCGGTTCGCAAGCCAAATGGCGAGCAGCGCATGTCTATTTCGATCCGAAGTACCTCGCAACGGCAGCTCGCACGTCGACAATCACTGGCAGCTTCATCCATTTCCACTCACGTCCCTCAAGCTGAGTTTGTTCCGGTAGGCCACCTTGCCACTGCTGCCAACGCGCCGTCAGGACGATCGCCATTGTCTCCTGCGCCAGAAAAGCAAGCGGCTGCGCCAACGACGATGGTTGCAAGTGCGTGCCCTCTTAGTGCTGCTGCACAGCCGCCATTCGCCGCTAGCAGGGACCAGCGCAACAATCAGAGCCGCGAGAGCATCCGCGGCACAGCTTCCCCCATGCCGACGCCCCCCCCCTCAACGTCTTCTGCTTCCTCAAGAGTGGCAGTGTCGAAGCCGACCACGCCCTCAGCGCTGTCTTCAGCATTCGAAGCACCACGAACCGATCGTGGTCCTGAGCGGGAGCGCTCTCACAGGGCGGTGGCCTCCACCATATCCTCGCCGGCGGCGAGGGCGTCGGTGACCGCCGGTTCTCAAGGGACCGGCGCGTCGCACCCGCTCTTGTACTCGGTGTCCCGATTCACGGAGCCCGTCAAGCGGATTATCCTCATCCGAAACGGCCGCAGCGAGGCCAATGAGGACGTAAGCGCCTACGTGCAGACACCAGACTGGCGCATTCCATTGGTCGAGGAAGGGAAGCGCGAGGCAGTGGCGGCCGGGCGTGCGCTGAGTGAGTTGATCGGGGACGATCCTGTTTATTTCTACTACTCCCCGTACATGCGATCTCGGCAGTCGCTGCGGTACGTGCTGCAGGGCTTTGATGAGGCTCGTCTGTGTGGACCGTCCTACTCGCAGGAGTGGTGGGAGGAGGAAGAAATCGCGGGTGCAACATCAGCGGCAACGACTGCAGAGTCTGTGCTGCCGAGCTGTGCCACGGCACCGGCGGGGGAGGCCAGCGCGTCGCCTCTACTCGAGGTGTGTTTGTCGCCGACGTCTGCCGACGTGACTTCCCTCAATCCGCAATGTTGCTTTCAGCGCGACCCATCTCTTGTGCTGAATAGCGGAACGAGCAACAATATCATTGGCGTCCGCGAGGATGTTCGGCTTCGCGACGGCGACATTGGCCGCTACACGAGCGCCGACGAGCTCAGGCAACACCTTGTAGAGCGTGAGCGGTACGGCAGGTTCTTCTACCGCTTCCCCTTTGGCGAGAGCGGCGCGGACGTCTGTGACCGTGTCACCTCCTTCCTCGATGCGTTTCAGCGGGAGCGTGTCGAATTCCCAATGGATACGAACGTCGTCATTATAACGCACGGGCTCACAATGCGCATGTTCATCAAGCGCTGGTTTTACCTGACGGTGGATACGTTCCACAAAATGAAGTCGCCCCCGCCGGGGTCGCTGTGTACGCTGACTCGCTTGCACCATCGAAGCTGCTTCCGCCTGGACGAGTGCTGCGTCGAGTCGATGAACCTGCCGCTGTCGCTCAACGAGTTCAACGGATACAAGTACCGCAACAAGCAGCTGCTGGGCTCCATGAGCTCCGGTGCCCCGTATATGTGAACCCTAGCATGTACCTCTGCGGCTTCTGCAGTGCTGCGCCAACGCCCATGCTCTTGTTTCTCTGCGTCTCTCTTTACGCATCATGAAGGCATCCAACTGGACGGAAGGAATTGTCTCCTCCTCTTGAGAAGTTTGCCGTGTTTGAGGATGCGCAGACAGCCAGGGGGTGCTTGCCCGCATGAGGGTTGACAGTGGAGGTGAGATTCAAGTGCTTGACATCATGACCATTCATCTCTTTGGTTTGAAGTGGCTTACATGCCCCTCTTGCTTTTATTAGTCAGGGCGAGCTCATCTTCATCACGGGTCTATGCTGAGCTGAGGGGGTTGGGACGGCGTGTGCGTGTGTGTGTATGCACCTGGAGGAGTGTGGGGCTCAGCAAGGTGCATCCGTAATGATGTTGCCAGGCGCTGTCTCCCGCTCTCTACCCTTCACGCACGCACTCACTGCTGCCCTTCATCACTGCCTCTCTCCCCACCCTCTCACCGCCGTCATTCTCGCTGTCGGGGCGTTTGCCTGCCGCAGTGGCCATCGCCGGTGCTTCTGTGTCTTCCCAGTTGACGGCCTCCGTTTCGCTCCCTTGCCCTCTGTTGCGGTGCGGCGTGCACGGCCGCTTGCTGCGGCCCCTACGCCTCCGCGGGCACCGCTTGTACGCTTCGTGAGACGTGCCGCAAACCAATGCGGCACAGAGGCGTGAACTGGTCGAAGGAGCGGGTGACGGAGACATGCATGAGGGGTGCGTCGCGGCGCGACGCAGAGTGCATCCAAGCGCACATGCTCAGGGAGACGGACGGACACTCAGTCAAGCGCGGTCACCTGCGCCGCGCCCCTTGTTTCTCCCCTCGGTGCCTCTCGTGCCCTTATGTGCATGTATGCTTAGAGGGGAGGGGAGAGCGATGGGGAGGCAACTGTGGCTTCTCGACGTCACCTTCGCATGCCTGTCTATACCATACCCCTGTGTTACTGTCCACTGCTTCATGCTGGCGAATACCTGGGCGAGGGGGGTCGCCAGAGGGCAAAGTGAGGCGTAAGCTCTGCAGGGGCATTGTGACCCTTCCCCTCACCACCGCCCCTCAGTCCAGCGGTTGGGCGCGTCGGTCACGAGACAGTTGTCATGCATTGTACGCATCTTCTCACAGACGGCGCATCGGTGGGTGGTGCGTACTCTCGTGTCCACCTTTACTGTTTCACCGCACACCTCCACCTTTCATTCATTCTGCTTCCCTCTTACCACACCGGCACCAACGCCCATCGCCCTCCCTCTTTGCTCTCCGCCTCCTCCCGCATACTGTGTGCGCATCGCGTCCGTTCTCATCCGCATGCGCGACTGCCTACAGGTGAGCCGGTTCCACAAGAAAACGCGAAGGGGGTCGCCGAACGCGCGTGCTCAGGTGCAGAGGCGACAAGCGCGCCGCGGAGAGACAGAGACGGACAGACACACACCGGAAGGTAGTGCCCTTGACGCAGTGGCGGGTAGTATCGGAGCGACGCAAGTGAGGCAAACGAAATGAGGTGTATTGTCTGCGACGCGGACAAGGCGAGTTATCGGTGCCGTATGTGCCGCTCGCCCTACTGCTCCTCGAAATGCTACAGGACACACCGTATGACGAGAGCGGAGGCCGTGGCAGAGGCCGAGGACGGCAATGCCGCAGCGCCCTTGCTTGATCATCTCTGCGAAGCCGTGTTGGCTGCGCAGCTGCCTGGGAAAGAGCGTGAGGAGAAGCGGCAGCGCACTGAAGCCGAGGCCGACGTGTTCTCCGACGTGTCGCGCGAGAAGATGGTTGCCGGGCAGCGCTCAGAGCACAGCGCGTCGCCATCGGCTGCGCCGGGGGCGGACTCCGCAACAGCCGTGACAGAGGTGTCAGAAGACAAGAAGAGTGCTGGTGTTGGACTGCGGCCGCGGGCACCCGAGGAGTGCGCCGGGGACGCTGACGCAGTGTACATCCTGCAGGAGAAGCATCTCAGCGCTTTGGCTAACCATCCACGCGTGCGAAGTGCGCTGCGCAGTGCGTCACTGCAGAAGCTCATCAAAACGATTGACAGCAGTCGCTCCCGGCTCGACGCGCTGGAGGCGGCGCAGTATAACAACGCAGAGTTTAAGGGGTTTTGTGAGGAGGTGATGCGCGTCATCGCAGAGGTGGAGGGCCGGTGAGGTCTCCGCCAAGGGCGTCGTCCTCGAGAGGCAGGGCTGACAGGGTGCACGCCTCTGATTCATGTCGCGAACAGTTGTGGCAAAGTCGTTGGTAGAGGAGAGGGGCGGGCGCGGGGGCATTCAGGCTTCCCGTGGCGTATGTGTCGCGGATGAGAGACAGCCTCTTGTGCAACTGTCTGCGCGCGTTTCTCATCCTATTGGAGGGTCACATGACCGCCTCCGTGAACCAAGACCCCATCGCTGCAAGAAGTGTTTAAAGGCCTTCAATCACTACGATGGGGGGAGGACGATCTTTTTGTGCGTAGATGCAGCCTACAAGGCCGTGCGTCGTCCATATGCGTATGCGCCTTCGGCTGCAGGCGGGGCCGTGGAGGGCAGGGCGGCGCTTCGCTTGTTGCCCCGCTGGAACTCGGCCGCCCTCTGAGTGTATTACCCTTCATCGCGGTGAGTTAGCGATGCTTCCAGCGAGGGTGGCCGGCCCAAAACGCAGTGAACAAAGCTGTGGGCGATCCGGAAGAGCGCGCTTAGGCCGGCGCGCGCGCTCTCCTTCATTTCGCTCTTCTTTCGCTGACCCCCCTCCCCCACTTCTCCTCTCCCTGTCGCGACGTCTCTCGTTTGTGCCTGCACCTTTCCACGCTCACCAACGCATGCGTTAAACATGCTTGGTGCCGCGCGCTGCTTCCATTGTGCCCCCCCGCCTCTTTCTCATCTGCAAATGCCCTCGCGAACACATCCGCCTCGCCCAACTGCGCGCAGCTTACAAAACGAAAGTACATCAATCGACGGTCTCCACTGACACCGGCCTGCCCTCCTCTCTCTGCCTTTCCGCCCTCGCTCACTGACTACTCCCCCCCACTCACACACACACACACAGGCAAAGAGATTCGTACCCGAATTTAAGAGCGCATCGTGGTGGTGATTGCGGGGGCAGTGCAGGCCGTCTGCTTTGGCGCGATTTGCTCGCAAGTGGGGCTCGCAAGCGTACATAAACGAAAAAAGACGCGGCGACGGAGGCAGGAGCCAACGCAGCTCATGCTACAAAGAGCGCGACACGACAGCTGAGCAATCCACCAGGGAAAGAGAGAAAAGAAAGATAGCACAGCCGCGGAGCTCATTAGCGCTATTCACAGAACAGTAACAAAGGCAAAAGTGAAGAATCGAAGCACTGTGCCCCCTTCTCCCATCCCTCCTCCTCCTCCTCTCTACCTCTATCGCTCCCCCTTTTCGACGACTAACGACACCCTCTTCTGAGACTCTGATCCTCGTCGAAGATCAAAGTTGACAGACCGAGCAGAGGAAAGAAGGTGATACGCACCGCGCGTAAGCTTAGCCGCAGAGACAACGCAACATCAGTGGACTTGATTCTGTAACCGGCGGCACAGGCGCACGCGCGCATACATCCTCCCCCCTCCCCTTCCCCTACAGGTAAGGCAAACAGGAGGCGGCAGCAAACATTGAGCTTGCCAGCATTTTTTTCCCACTAAGTTGTGCGAGACGGAGCCGAACAAACGAGCCTGAACGCAAAAAGGAGAAGAAACAGCGAGACACACCAAAGACGCGCAGCAAGCGAGCATAAGGCAAGAGAGAGGAGGAGACCACGGCTGCAGACGTCTTGCGCAACACTCCACATACACATACACTCGCACACACATACGGCACACTTTGACTCCGATAATTCTTCGCAGAGAGGGCGAAGCGAGGGAGAAAAAACCAAAAAAGTACCTTAGCCTGTTGCCATTTCGTCTCTCCCCCCTTTTCTCTAAAAGTCACTTCGCTCTTGTGCTCTGCACCCCCTTTTTCTTTGTATCTACTTCGCGCCCTAAGTGCACACAGGAGCTCGGTAAACTCGCTTCTTCTGTCTCCTTGGCCTCGTTGTATCTCCTTCACGGTCGAAGAGAAATTGTTTTGACTTTTGTTTTGCTTCAGAAAAAAACGGCGGACTCTACGTACAGACCTAGACCAAGAAGCGAGGCCACTTCGCCCGCTCACGATCGCCATCCCTTTGCGACATCCGCACTCCCGCTTCGAGCAACGCTACGGAACACCGACGGAAAAGCGAAGCGACGGATCACATTACCACGCACTGAAACTTGCTCAAAAAAAACTGAAACAATCACGCTTAGCGTTTCCAAATTATCTGCGCCCCCCCTCTCTTTCTGTGCCATTGTGTCTTCTAACGATTTTTTTTAATTTCTTGTTGGGTTCGCCTCCTCGCTTGCCTCTCTTTATCAGTGGCGCTCTTTTGTTCCTTCCCCGTGTCCCTCTGTTTCTCCGCGCCCATACGTCTGCGAGTGCCTCGACTGGTGGCTTGCTCACTATCTGCATTGTCTGCGGGCGCTGGCGGCCCCTTTTCACTTGTGCCTCTGCCACTGCCACTTTTTTGTTCTTCCCACCTTTTTGCTTTGCCTTCTTCCTGTCACGCAGGGCTTACGGTCTTCTGGTGATTGCTGTCTGTGTCTTCACCACGCACTGCTCGCGGCCGCTCCTTCTCGTAGCGCTTTTTTTTTCCGGTTTCCGTAGCCTCTCGAGGAGGCCCCCCCTCTCTGCGTTTCGTTGTCCTTTGCCGGCGCAGGGCTACACTTCAGCCCTCTACCTCTCTGCTTCGCAGCTGGGGCTGGGGCAGCTCGAGGAGGTCATTGCTTAAGTGTCGTGCGGCTCTTTCGCTCATCACGCGCCGGTCGCCTACACAAGGAAGAACGAATCGACTTCTATTCCACCGCTTGAACAAACTGTTTCGCCCGTATCTGCGCTCATCTCTTTGGCTTTCTTATTTTCTTGCCTCCTTCCTTCCCCTCTCCCTGAGCTGCTCACCCCCTTCTTTTCCGTCCACGTTCTCCCTGCGGGTGCTGCGGAGATCGCACGTTTACCGCTGACCGTGCGGCCTATTGACATCTCTTATTGCGTACCTCGCTGATCGCGTCGAGGACATCGGCAGAGTCAGCTCACAGAGGCAGTCTGTTACTCTCGGCCGACTCGCTTCTCCCCCATCCCCCCACCCCCCCGTTCGTCGACTCCTTTTGCTTTCCCGTTTCTCCGCACTCTTCTCTTGGTGTTGCCGAGGGACTCATTTCTTTTGCCTCCTGCAGTGTTGCTCACGCCTCCGTGCAGTCGGCGCCCTTTGTCAGCTTCTCGCGCCTTGTGTTTCTATTTGCTTTGCTCTCTCACACACACACACTCTTTCTCGTCGTAACTTCACACGTTGTGGTGGGGCCTGCCTCTGCCGGTCTGTGCGTGTGTGTGTGTGTGCCGGTGCGCGATTTCGTTCTTGTCCTCCCCTTCTCTCCACCCCACACTCTTCAGTGAGGGAGCTCGACAACAAAAACAAAGGAGCATCGAAAAACGCACTCTTTCACGTGCACCTCTTTGCCGAAAAGAAAAAATAAGATAAAAAGGAGTAGGAAAGAACGCCCCGCTATTCTCTCTCTGTGCTCGTGTGCGCGTGCTCGAACAGTGTGCCGTTGTGGAATTGTGAATTGGAGAGTGTTGCTTGGCGTGTGGAGGTGTGCATGTTTGTTGTATTGCGCTGCCTCGTCATCATCTCGCGTTTTTACAAAAGGTATAGCGCCGCAGCCGTCGTTTCCTGTTCCTTTGGTGATAGGCGCCTATCGCTATCTTCTTGCCTCCCTTCCCCAACCTTTTCTCTGTTTTCGGCCTCCCTGTGTTAGTGAAGGTGCCTGTTGCGCGCACTTCCCCTCTCTTACAGACCTTCGTTTTCTTTTTTTCTTCTCATGTTGCGGCGTCGTTCTTCGCGTATTCTTCTCCCCGTGTTTCCTCTTTTTCTCTGCCGTTCCTCCTCTTTTTGCTCGCACCTCGTACCACCCTGCCGCAGAGGGAGCAGTTTTTTTTCCCCTACTGTCTCGTGTGCATCTCTCTCTCTGCCTCTCCGCCACTTTTTGCTGTTTTCCCTTCTCACCCCTCCTCCTCCTTTTTGCGCTCGTCGTTGCAGTGGGTGAGGCAGTAGTCCCTTTTTTCTCTCGCGCTCTCTCTTGCTCGCGTAAAAGCGGGCGCTTGTCTGTGCCTGTGGTGCGTCTGTGCGTGTGCGCTGCCGGAGTTGCAACCGTGGAGTACGCCGCAAAGGCTCGCCAGTTTTTTTCCTTTTCCATTTCGTGCTTCTCCGCCTGGCTTACGTCTCTGCTCGCTCCCCTCTCGGCCATTTTTGCTGCCTGTCGATCTCTCCCCCTCTTCCCCGCTCGTATTGCCATCGCGTTGCTTCGGTCTCTCTTGTTGCCTTTTTCTTTTTTCTGTTTCTTTTTTGCTCTGTTCGAACGCGCACACGCCCGACTGCCGGTGCGCTTGAGATTGCACATTCACTCTTTCGTTTTTTTTGTTTGTTCCATTTGTTGGGTGCGCGCCGAAGGGGTTACGGGGCAGAGGTGCGGATGCTCTTCCGTGATCAACACGACAGCGGCAAAGTCGCGGGCGCTGTAGGTGCAGGCTTGGCGAACCAGCACAACGATGATGACGAGACATCCTCCACTGGTGGGAGGAGCTACACAAGCGCCGAGTCTGCGGCTGCTCAGAGCTTTGAGCAGCGCATGGCGCAGCTGAATAACGCGACACACATGATGCCCGATAGCAGAAGCGGTTCTGATATCTTTTGCAAGGAAGATTCTGGCATCGGCGGCGGCGCGCATGCCTACCTCACACCGGGCTACCAGCTCTTCTCCAAAGTCGGCGGCGCCTACGACGACACCGACACCGATGACATCGACGATGTGCAGCGAAGTCTGTCACTGATGGCGCAGGCTAACGAAGACGACGGCATCGGGCCGAGGTGTGCTGAGCGCACGAGCACGCCGTCCGGAAGGAGACGCTCGAGCCTCCTGAAGAATGACGACGACGAGGAGGAGGCAGATTACTTGGCGACGCTGCTGAGCAACATCGAGCGGCATGCCGAGCGCCTCGACACCCAGTTCTATCGATACCCGCCGTCGGATGTGATAAAGCAGCAGATGGCTGTGGCGGCTCCGCCGAAAGAGGGGAAAACGAAGGCCAGCGCGGCAGCGCTCGCTAAAAGTGCAACCACAGGCGGCCCCGGCAGCGCAACCACGTCGGCGAAAGAGGACGACGCCCATGAGAACCAGTCTGGCAGCGGCAGTGCTTTGTCCCCGAGGTCGGCCTCGCAGGCACCGACGGCAGGATCTTCGACAGCGCCGTCACCAACTGTTGCGGCGGCACCGGCGCCGTCGCAGGGTTCGGGCACGAAGCTGTTCCTGGGCGGCCTGCGTTATGAGGTCATTCAGAGCGGGCGGCACATGGTGAGCTGGATCTTTCAGGTTGCCTGTGGCGTACACTTGAGTCCTTCAAGCATCCTTATTCATCGGAAGACAAAGAATGGGCGGTCAAATGTGGCACCGACGGGATGCGCGTCTGTGTTTGTTGCCAGCGAAGCCGATGTGCAGGCGCTCCTGGATGTGAATCAGCGCATCTACTGCGCCGAGGAAGGCGTTTACGTGTCACCATCGCCGGAGATCATGAAGGAGCTCATCGCATCAAAGGACATCGTGGATGTGACGGGGGGCCGCGTTCGGGGGCCAACCCACCCGGTTGTGATCGAGCGTGCCTACAGCTTCAGTCACCATCACGGCCACCGCGAGTGTGGCGGCAGCGGTAGCCGCGGGCAGGGTGGCGCGGGGGGCGGTGGTGCACTGGCTGGCAGCGGCGGAGGCCACCGCCACGGACGAACGACTTCGTCTGCTAGCACAGAGAGCAACCTGTCTGCCCAGCTCCGGGGGCCCTTGCCGCCGCCCTATGGTAGTGTACCGCCACCTCAATATGGCTCCACGCCCGGATCTCCTTCGGTTATGCCGGGCAGCCTGCCGCCGCCGTCGTACGCGCCATCTAGTCTCTCCAGCTCAATGGCGATGAGTGGTGCATCCCTGGATGGAAGTCTGCGCAGAAGAGCAAGCAGCGCCGCCCTTTACTCGTTCAGTGCCGTTCTGTCGGGGCAATCGTCGCCCTCACAGCAGCCGGTGCTCGGGGATGCGCTGGTGCCTAGTCCCATGTTCGTCCCAAAGGCGCTAGATCCGCCACGAGTGACGTTCCACGCCTATTTGCGCGGCGACGGCGTGCCACACGGGAGCGCTGCAGTACCGCAGCCCTCAGGTTTGCCTTCCACCGCCGGCGTCTCAGCGCCGCACCACACGGTCCTCTTTGTTGCTGCGTTGCCAACGGAGGCGACGCCAGACTACGTCTCGTGGCTCTTTTCGCTCATGAGCATCGCGCTTCACCCTTCCCAGATCCACATCATCGGCGGCGGCGACAGCAGCAGCAGCAACCCTAACGCGAGCGGCTCTCCAGGCGAGGCTTCTCCGGTCGGCTCGGCCAAGGGTAAGGCAGAGAGCTGTGCCACCGTGCACCTTGGCGAAAGCGACACGCCCATCGCACTCAACTACCATCACCGCGTCCTTTGCACCTTGCGAGGCGCGTGGATAGGCCACTCAGCGCAGGATATGGCCGCTCTGCGAGCCAGTGACGCATCGTTGCATGACTGCCCCCTGCTGCACGTGGATCGACGCATGTCTGTGCAGCCAGTCGCCGGCGTCGGCAACTGCGACCCCGCCACGACAGAGATACCGGGCTACCCGCACGGCGTTTCGGGAGGCGACTTGGGAAGCGCCGGTGCCGCGCCGTATCCGCCGACGCCGGCGTCGTACTCAACACCTGTCTTCGGTGGCATGCCCATGATGCCAGCGACGAACATAGGCGGCGCTGCGAGTACGATACCGCTTTCGATGCAGTGGGGCTTCAACATGCCTTCTTCGTTTCCGAACTGCATGCACACAGGTGTACCGCCACCGCCACCAGCGGGGATGATGGGCGCGCGAGCGCCGCCGCTGCCGCCGCCGCCGTTCCCCTTTCCGCAGACCGTGACGATCGGCGATCGTATTTACCAGCTACCTCCGGGCTCAACGGTGCAGTTTGTCCCCGTCATCACCCCCGCCAGTGGTACTGGCGCGTATGGAGAGGCCGAGGCTGGCACAGGCAGCGCTTCCGGAGGTCATCGGCGGAGCGGTCCACCAGGTCCCGGGAGTACTGCGCAGATGGAGGTGGCGGAGAAGCCAAGTTCCGGCTCGCCTCACCTCGACATCGCACTGCAGTTTAGCACGCGGCCCTCGCAAAAGCACGCGGAGCCGTGACGCTTCGAATCAGTCGTCCGATATGGGAAGTTTTGCTCGAGAGGGAAAGGGTATTGCGCACTGAGGATAACGCAGAGAGGCGATGGACTTGTGGATGTCCTTCTAAGTGTGCTTAGGAGTAAAAGCGATGTGCGCGTGATGGATGAGGCTGCGCGTTTGTTTGCAGAGCTTCGAGTTATTTCTTTTTCTTTTCATCGTGCCTTTGTGTGTCTGTGTGGGCTCATCTCCCGTGGTAGCCTCATGCAAGGCGGCTGGTCCTCTCCGTGCGGGCCGGTGCTGCTATCTTTACTGCCGTTTGCGCTTTCTCGCGCTATGCTTCGTTGTAGTCGTGCCCGGTGCCAATGGTCGCTCCGTCGGCGGGTAGACATGGTGCGCCGGCAGCAGCCCACACGAAAGCGAGAGAGGTATAGACGACCCGACTGCGTGCGACTGGCACGTCCCGTGTTGCTTCCTGTCTCTTTCTCCTCCCCCTCCCCCTCTTTTCTTTTTTCTTCCCTTTTCCACTATTGATTGCGCGTTTACTCTTTGTCTTTGCGCATGTGCGTCGCGCTCTTTTCAGTTTCTTCTCTTTGGAGAGGCCTTTTCTCTCGTTAGGTTTGCTTTTTTTCTTTTTTGTCGCTCTTCATTTTCGTCTGCGCTCTCCCTCTCCCCTGCCCTCCTTTACTGACACTGAGGCGCCTTTGGTTTTGTGTTGTGTTGCGCATGAGGGCTCCATTTCTGCGCACCTCTCCTCTTTTCCCTTGCCTCCCCTCTTCTCTCCTCCAACCTGACTGCTTCATCTATTCTGTGTACCTTTTTATCGTACCGTGGCCCCCCTCTCCCTCCCTCCTTCCCTCGCTTCCTCTCCTCTCACCCGCTCACGCGTGCACACACACGCACACACACACGCGAAAAGGGAGTACACACCAGCGCTGCCGCTCCGACCTCGTGTACGTCATCAGTGCTTCTATGTCTGCGTGCGTGCATGCGGCTCGCTGTCTCCTGTTTTTTTCTTTGCTATTTCACGGTCGCTCACGATATGGGTTGCGCCTGCCCCTTTCCCTCTCTTTTTTCTATGCGATTCGGTTCTGGCTGCTCGCCAGTTTATCGAGAGATCAAAAAAGTGCATCCGGTACCGGTGCGTCTAAGGTTGTTGATCATGCGGATGTTGTGGCTTTGATCGATAGAAAGTACCGCGGGTGCCGCTCTTGCAGCCTTCTTTCCGTCAAAGACATAGAAGCGAAAAGTGCCCAGTGTCTGAGCACAGTCAGACGAAGGCTTGGATACATGCACGTGCCGGATGGGCTCATACTTCGTGGAGGCGGCAGTG
The DNA here is from genome assembly GCF_017916325.1 of Leishmania martiniquensis. Lineage (NCBI taxonomy): Eukaryota > Euglenozoa > Kinetoplastea > Trypanosomatida > Trypanosomatidae > Leishmania > Leishmania martiniquensis. Next base: position 998,905 of record NC_090168.1, read on the forward strand.
GGCAACAGGTGGGGAGGGAGGAGCGGGGTGGTGTGTGTGTGTGGGCATTCTGCGGCCAGCGATGCGTAACGGCCCCCTTATGCCCCATATACCACCCATTTTTTTTTTTGCGAGGCGTTTGTCTGCTGTGCGATGCCGACTCCTCCGTTTGGGGTTTCTTCTTTCGGGGAGGTGGATGACGTGCGCTTTTTTTTTCACTGTGGCTGAGTTTTTTTTTCGCCCCATTGTTGCGCGCGTGCTCACTCTTCTGCTTTTTGTGTGTGTGTGTGAGTGCTGAAGCGAACTAACGAAAACGATGAAAGGTATGACCGCAAAGAGGACCGATGCCTCGAGGGAGGGAGGAGCGGGGGAGGGGAAAAGGGCGCGTTGAGAAGCCGCTGCCAGCGATCGAGGCAGGCAGCTGACGAGGAAGGCGAAGAAAGGGCGATGAAAACTTGCCGAGATCTGCGTTCGTGATGCACCTTCGTGCCGGCACTTGTGCTTGTGCGTATCTGCGCATCTTCTGGTATTCGCGGCTGCTCTCTCCCACGACGCTCCCCATGTGCACCGACGGAGCGCTTCCTCTTTCCCACTGCGGTCGGCTACCTCTTGTACTGCGCGACTGCGCCTCGTTCCTGCTGGCTGCTCAGCGTTGTATTTTATCCACTCTGCCCCTCTCCTCCTCGTCCAATTTTTCCGTTGCAACCTTTTTTTTTGGGGGTGGTGGCGGTGGGGGCTTTGGCTGTCCGATCGCACGGCTGATGCTGATGCCCTCTCTTTCCCACGCCTATCCGCATCCCTCCCTCCTTCCACGTACACACATACAGAGGGCCGCATTTTCTCTTCGCTGAGAGAGGAGCGCCCTTTAGAAACATTTTATTTCTTCCTTCACAGCAGCGACGAATTGTTCACAGAAAGAAAACAGGCGAAAGAGAAGAGGAATAGACACCCATAGCCGCTTACAGCGTTCAGAGGGGAGGCTCGGAGATGAGTATTGAAGTGCACGTGCGCATTCGCCCTTCCGTGGCCAACGTGGTATGGTCCAGTGCAGAAACGGTCCTCTACAGCACGGCGAACCCCAACACTCGGTATATCTACAACAAAGTGTACCCGAGCAACAGCACCAATGAATCTATCTTCCATGGCATGGAGGCGGTCGTGCACGCGGCGTTCGACGGCAAGAACGTCACCATCATGGCGTACGGGCAGACTGGCAGCGGAAAGACGCACAGCATGATCGGCGTACATGACGACCCCGGCATGGTGCCGCGGGCAGCGAAGTTGCTGTTGGAGTTGAAGCGTACCACTCCGGGTACCAAGATACAGGCATTCTACACGGAGATCTACAACGAGTCGGTCAAAGATCTTCTCGAACCTCAGAGAGGCGAACTCGCGCTGCACGACTCCCCTGACGGCGGCGTGTTTTTCGAAAAGAAGATGATCAGCGTAGAAACCTTTGACGACTTCATTCAGCTGCAGGCGGCAGCGGAGCGAAACCGCAAGTATGGCGTCACCAATCTGAACGAGCACAGCAGCCGCTCGCACGTCATCCTCACCTTCGAAATACATCGTTACAACCGTGTTGGCAAGAGTGTCATCAACTTAGTCGATCTGGCCGGCTCCGAGTCGGCGTCGCGCGCGAACACCGAGGGCATCTCCCTCCGCGAGGGTGGCTTCATCAACCGCAGCCTTCTAACCCTTGGCAATGTGGTGGACGCCATCGTCGAGAGGCGGCCCTATGTGCCATACAGGGATGCCAAGCTGACGCGCCTCCTTCGCACATGCCTCGGCGGCTCTGGTATCACGTTAATTCTCTGCTGTGTTAACCCATCCCGCGAGAACTTCGACCAAACCGTCGCAACTCTCCGCTTCACCCAGCGCGCGATGAAGATCAAGAACGACCCTGTTGTTGTCCTGAACATGCCGCCCCTTTTCACGCATCAGTATAGCGACGGTGCACGGCAGCTCATCGAGGGCCTGCAAGAATCGGCGGAGGCGGAGTACCAGCGTGGGCTGCGCGACAGCTTTCTGTACTGTGGCAGCACCATCGGCTCGGTAGTGAGCAACTACCAGGCGCAAGTCTCCGACTGCTTGCACTCGCTGGCGAACGCGCAGCGACTGCTGGTAGCACACGATCATGCCATGGCCATCGACCACATTGGGAGGCTGTACAACCAACACAATGAGCTGGTGCGGCAGCGGATCAGCAACCAAGAGCTGGCCAAGGGCGAGCGAAAGCGGCAGCGCGACGTGGGGTCGGAGATCGAGTCCCGAAAGGAAAAGATGGCGAGGCTGGAGGAGGAGCTCAGCACCAAAGCCTCCTCGCTGGATACAAACCTGGCAGGGTGGGAGTACCAGCTTTATGAGGCGCGGCAGCGGCAGCGGAGCGAGGTGGACGTGCTCGTGAAGTTAGAGCTTGCCCGCCGTGCGCGCATCCAGTACGAGTGGGTCGTTTGCTTTGAGCGGGTTGCCTCGCGCAGTGTCCCGGCCATTCAAGCCGGTCTTTCAGCGCTGCAGTCGAAGCTTGTCGAAAGCGATGGCGCCGCTGAGTACCATCAGTACCGCCACCTCCTCTCGTCTGTCTTGCCCTCGCAGGAGTGCGATGCGGGTTACCGTAAGTTGCACGCGAAGGAGCTGAGGGCGGCCCTCATGAAGGCTCGAGATGAGTTGGCTGACCTAACGATGGCGCACGAAATGGTGAAAGACGATATCGAGGAGGCAAAGGGGCAGCAGCAGCGAGACAGCAAGCGGGGAACCACGTCGGTGTCACCTCAACCGCGGCCAAACTTGTCTGACCTGTCGGAGGAGGATCTCGTGGAGTACTACCGTGGGGTTCCAGACAGCGAAGTCGAAGACCGTATTCGCCATCTGGAGCGGGAGGAAAAAGCGCTGATGGCGCAGGCGCGGCGTGGTGCTCGCCGTGAGAGTCTGCGGCGCGTTCGCGAGAGTCTCCGTGTATCTTGTGACAGCCGCGGAGGCAGTGGGCGCTCTCCTCAGAACGGCGCCGGCGGCGTCACTATCACTCGGCGGGTCGAAGCCGGTGGCACAGAGCCTGGCTCAAGCGCGTCGCAGCACTATCGACGCGTGGCGGTTGATGATGAGGGACGCGCGGATGCGCACCAAACGGAGATGAGCGCGCAAGCGGGGGCGCGGGCAAGGCGCAGCTCGACTGCCTACGCGGAGGGCGTGAAGAACGCGCTTTCCATCTTGGACAGTCTTAAAGCACAGCTCCAGCGCAAGGGGGGTGGCCATCACGCCTCCGCCACGTTAGCTTCGGCGAGTCGCACTCAGCAGACGCAGGCGCAGCGGCAGCAGGAGGCTGCCCGCGGGCGTAGTCGCGGCAACGCGAGCACCAGTAGCGAGCCGCGCCGGCGGCAAGGCCGCAAAGACGTCGACGAAACAGCAGTGTACCACGATTCCGAAGCAGACGGTGTGGAGGACGAGCACCAGCGCGCCGCCACCCGCCCCGCTACTGCTGCGGCGCATCGTCGCCACCATAGCGCGGCGCCCGACAGCACTGTGGACGCGGAAGACATGTCGCTGGCAGAGCTCTATCAGGCGACGATTGGGAAGGAGAACTGGCGTCGGCCCAAGAGTGCTGCCGCCGCCGCCCCGGCATCTCGCGCGGCGCACAAGTACATTACGGTCCGGGAGGACGATGTAGCGTTCGATGTGGGTGAGAAGGAGGACGCCCCGCTGGCTCCTTACCAGCGGGCCTCGTCCTCGCCAGTGGGGATCGCGGCACGGCGCAAGATGAAGCGGCAGAACTCGCGTCCGGCGGTGGAAAGGGCACTTTACGCGCTGAACTCAAATTCGCACTCACCGTCACCCATGTAAGAGCGTCCGCCCGCGTGGGCGATGCTCGTGAGGCACCTGCTTCAGTGGCGCCGGCGGAACGCAAGCCGTGCTCTGTTTCTTCTCGACCATGGCTTGTTGCCTCGCGTACCACCGAGGGACTTGTGCGAGCTTTTCGTATCATAGATGTGCATGCTTGCGTGTAGGCACACACGCACCCGCTCTATCCACACTGCTTTCATCATCCGGCTTGACGTTTGCCTTTGTTCGAGTTCTTTCTCTTGCTCTGCTCGCCATGCCAGGTAGCGCGGGCGGGCGGCGGCGGTGCTGTTACGCGTGCTGCCTGAGTCGACTCACGGCGGGGCGCACCACGCGAAAGCAAAGTGGTGGAGGAAAGCAGGCGTCTAGTCGGAGAGAGAAAAAAGGATAGAGTGCTTGCGGGTGCGCTTTTTTTTTTGCTCCACTTTCATTTGTGTGTCTGTGTGTGTGCGTGTGCGCCCCGCATGCGTTTGCCGCGCGTTTTGTGAGGGGTGATCTTGTGCCCATCCCCCTTTTGTCCCCCCCTCCCCTCCCCCTCCCTCCCTCTTTAGCCATCACCGCTGACCCCCCATCCCACTTTGGCCGTTTTTCGTCTGCACTGATTTCGCCTGTTTGTTTGCACTACATTGCACAGTCGTGTGTGTATTAGATCACCCCTTAGATACTCATCGTGTCTCGCCTAATCTTTCCGTCCCCCCTTTTTTCGCTCCCGGTTCTATTAGCGGGGGCACAGGTGTGCCCCTTGAAAGAAGGCGAGTAAGGGCAACTCTTCGGCATCCCTTCTCCCTCTTCTGCTCAGTTCCCGCAGCTGGGCAGTATGATCCGCTTCGCCCCTCCCAGGATAAAGACGGCGGTAACAAGCGACAAGAGCGAAAAAGAGCTGCTGATGTTGCCTGGAGGATGTACAGAGACTCGCCTTCTTTTTTTTCACTCTCGAAAAATTCCTTGTCACACACTCCTCTCTGGACCCTCTCCTTCCCATATCATGCCGATGATCACCGCACACGTCCCTGACGGAGCCTGTCGCGCTTGCCTTGGTGTCTTCTCCCCTTCTTAGTTGGGGAAGAAAACGGCGAGGAAAAAAACCGGCCGACCGCCAAAAGAAGCCGGACATGTTTGCAGGGAGGAGGAGGAGGGGGCTGGTGGTGGTGTGGGGCTCCGTCACGTCTTTTGCGCGGCTTCCAGTCGGGGCGTGCGGGGCGCATACAAGGGCGCTGAGGCTCTCTTTTTCCTTTCCTCTTCTCATGGAAGATGCCCACTGGCTGTCGTATCTCTTCTCTATGCTACAGTGCGTTTCACCCCCAATCGCTCTCCCCCCTCCTCCCACCCCCACACGCACACACATGCACACCTGCCATCTCCGTCACAAGGTGCAACAGGATGGGGCAGTGGAGGCGGGCACTACCGTTTCGTAGATGCTTACCGGAAAAGACCAACAACAATATACTGTAAGAGCGGAGTGCGTCAGTTGTGCTCCCCCTCTGCCTCACGACGCTCATCACGTGTTCTGGCGTCGATCACGGCCGGGTAGAAGATGAAAGGGAGCTTCTTGGCCCAGCAATGGCTTACTTCCTCCCTTTTGTGTGTGTGTGTGTTCGTTCGCGCCTTCTTTCGAACACTTCACTGTCCGGTGACGGGAATACTGGCGCGTGCGTGCATCACCTTTTCTCCCCTTCAGCCGCTCCCACTTTTTCTCGTCTCTGTCAAACGGAAGGCGTTCTCCTCCTCCCCCTCCTCTCTCTCTATTTATGCGGGGCACTCTCCTAAACCAAAGAGGGAAGATGAGCATGAGGGAGGGTGCGGCTTATTCTTCGTAGAGCTGTGGATGCGCACATGTGCGTTCAGTGGTTACTGTTAGATGCGCTCCCCCACCCACTGGCTACACGGAGAACGAGTCGGGGCGTGCCGCTCTGTGTGGGTGGTGGTGATGTTGCAACGAAAAGTCGATGCATGTGAACTCGGTTGACATGGGTGATGAAAACGAATATACATACATATACATATATTTACGGGACTGGCGAGTAGCTGCGCAATGCGCGCTTCTCTCACCCACTTTCGTACTGGCTGCTGGCACCCTGCTGCGTGGCCGTCCTATTCAGAGAGCGCTCTCAGCAACTCTTGCGTGGCACTCGCAGCTGCCGGCCGGCCGCCGCACGCTGGCGGATCAGCCTCCACAGATTTTTTTCGCTTTCAGTATTCTAAGCTCTTTGCCTTGACGCCTTCGTCAACATATTCTGAAGGTGTAGACCGACTGCGCGCCACTCTCTCACCATTCACGCTGCTCTCTACATCCCTTCTCTTCTTTTGTTTTCTGTACATGCATCCGCTTATCCCTTTTCCTTGCGCTCTTGCTTTCGGTCGCTTCGTGGACTTGTCGCTGTCTCGGCGTATGCGGTGAACGGTCTGTGCCGTCCGCCTTCAGAGATAAGTCACCACTCTTACGAATAGTAGCGCCACTACGCACGCCCCCTCCCCTTCCCTCGAAGCTGTACACGGACACCAACGGAGGCACACGTCACAGCCACTCAAAAAAAAGGAAACCAATCAGCAAAGAAAGCAAAGAGAGGGCGAATACAACGCTGACATCAGCGGGCAACTCAAAATTGCACAGGTGCCGTGGAGCGCTTTTCATTCTCGCTGTCGCCCTGCGTTGCTCACCCCCATCCCTCTCCCCTTTTGCTAATTCTCGTCATACATTTTTTTCGCCACTGACAACCCCTCTCTGCTCGAACGTCCTTCGAGGTTTCTGTTCTTTGCTGATCTCTTCGTTGGCAGGAAGGAGGGGTGTGCCACCTCATCGTCGGGTTTCCCTTCCCTCCCTCTCTCCTCCACCCACCACAGTGATACGGTGACACAGCGCGGTGCACATCCATCGATAGGGCTCTCTTCTCTACACACATTTCCTTTTCCGAAATCCTGGGGCTCTTTTCTGCCATTCTGCATAGCACCGTTTCCGCTGCTTCTATCTGACGCGTAGTGTGACTTTGCCAGCAAGCGCGTACGTTCGCACCCCCCCCTGTGCGTCTTTCCCCCGGCCTCTCCCTCATCTGCCGCCGGTGCCGGGACTGCCTCTGTCAGTGAGGGGCGCCCTCCCTCGCCCCCCTCCTCCTCCTCCCTGCGATTCTTTGGTCAGAGCTGGGGCAGATCAAGCGGATAAATCCCCTTCGTAGTCTCGCCGGCGTCCCTCTCTCTCTCCTTTCACCCTTCAGGGGAGCTTTAGGAGTGGAAGGGAACAGGTGGCGGGGCGACATTGCCGCCTCTCCTTATCAACGCGAGACTAGTGTGCGCGTCGAACGCAACGGTGAGAACTGTTGGCGACAGAGCGGAGAAGCTGCTTCCCCTCGCTCTCTCCCCCGGCCCGCCCACGCGCGCGCTCACGCACGCAGGTCAGCTGCAACAGTGAAAGCACCGCCGCGTGCACTTCT